>NC_090192.1:3529036-3656536 GCF_024679245.1 Pseudorasbora parva
CACACAATTACACTAATGATCATGTCAGCGAACTGGCTTATCTGATTGACAGCTAATGAGGCAGATCCAGTGCACTCCTGCCCCAAAATCCTCTCCAACAAATCCAGCTTTACTGGGCTCTGAAAGGCCTGTTAGCAGCTAAAGCCAGTTCGGACCCCTGAATTTGTACCTGACATCTTGAAGTGAGGATTTCATCTTGCCAAGCAACAAACTATAATCATTTAAAATAGTTAAACCATAATTAAGAGACTCTTTTCCAAAAGTAGTTAGCAAAACTTTTCCTACTAATAAAAGTAAAAGTAGGCAACGTCTGACAATAAGTGTATAATTTACTCCATTTTTGGCACAAAAATGTAATTACTTATAGAGCAGAACACAGTATTTCCAGCATTTCTAATCCATTCTGGTCATTTAGTAGTATAAGCATGAATTGTTTCCCCCAGAAGTATTTTTTAAATGTATGTAAATCAACTTTATTGGCCAAAACGTACAAGCAATCTGTCACCGGTATAAGGCATCCCATAGATGGAAGGAACAATAGAATATCGGACTGATGGATGGATGGATGGATGGATGGATGGATGGATGGATGGATGGATGGATGGGCGGATGGACGGATGGACGGATGGATGGATGGATGGAACATTAGAATGATAGACAGATGGATGGATGGAACATGAATGATAGACAGACTGATGGATGGATGGATGGATGGATGGATGGACGGACGGACGGACGGACGGACGGACGGACGGACGGACGGACGGACGGACGAACGGACGGACGGACGGACGGACGGACGGACGGACGGACGGACGGAGGGATGGATGGATGGAATGATAGAATTATAGATAGTTTGATGATGGAATGGTATAATGATAGATAGATCGATGAAATGATAGATGGACGGATTGTTGGATGGAATGATAGAATGACAGGTGATGGATGGAACAATAGATAGATAGACGGATGATGGAAGTGATGATAGAAGGATGATGGTTGGAACAATAGAATGATAGATAGAAAAGAGTTGAATGGACGGAGGGACAGACAGAATGATAGAATGATGGATGGAACAATAAAATGACAGATGGACAGATGAAATGATAGATAGAGGAATGGAAGGATGGATGATCAATAGAATGACAGATAGACGTAGATTGATGATAGATGGAATAATAGAGGGATGATGGAGGGTTGGAACAATAGAATGATGCACAGACAGACAGATAGATGGATGGAAGGAAGGACAGACAGAATGATAGAATGATGGATGGAATGATAAAATGATGGACAAACAGACGGAATGATAGATATATGAATGGAAGGATGAATGGATGATCTACAGAATGATAGATAGGGATGGATGGATGGATGGATGGATGGATGGATGGATGGATGGATGGATGGATGGATGGATGGATGGATGGATGGATGGAACAAAAGAATGACGGAAAACCGGCCAAAACAGTGGCAAGATAGCACTTGAACTGCTACATTTACTCACAAAAAATAAAAAATAAATTAAAATTCCTATAAATAAAATACAAATAATAATAAAATAATTATAAATAAAATCCAGTGACAGACAGCAGCAGCAGCAGCAGCACTGACCTAAACAGAATTTAAAAAAAGAAGACGTGCCAAACGATCTGAAAATGTATTACGTCTTGGTGATTTGTTGATGTAAAATGTTTGAGCGGATTATAATGATCTCTATGGCCGTTTAGATGGTGGATTGCTGCTTTTAAAACATCGATTTAAAATCTAAAACACCCATACAGCTCTGTTCTGCTACTCTGTAAACCGAAACTAGTCTCTAGGAAACCAGTGAAATCTTTCAAAAATAGCTAATGCTGTTAGTTAGTTGTCCCTCCTCGCTGCGCTAATCATCCATGCTTATGAAACAAAACCCAAATCCCTTTGTCTTTAATTCCTCACTGGAAGCCTGTGTCCTGTGCTGAGCGATCATCTGTCAGACTATTGGCCAGTTACTCTGCCCAATCATGACATAAGACCTTCCTCCGCTGCTCTTGGAGGCTTTTCTTTACAAAATGTTCTGGAAAATAAGAAGCTAAGAGGGCAAAACAGAACGTCCGTCAAATTGTTTGTACGCCACCTCGATACGCTTCATTCAGCGCTGTAGACCAAACAGCAATTTATTGTACTAATAACTGCAGCGTTTATGACCTGATGTAATGATATGTGGAGATATGCTCAGCTACTGCCAACGTAAGTAGATTAATCAGATGCAGGAGTTCCTCTAATCGAGGTCTATTGTGTGTATGACTGGCATGAAAGACTGCACTGGTCTGAACTGCTGGTCACGACTCCAATGGGAGCAAAAGTTATAATGTGAGATCTGATAACAGGCAAAGTGTGTGTGTGTGTGTGTGTGTGTGTGTGTGTGTGTGTGTGTGTGTGTGTGTGTGTGTGTGTGTGTGTGTGAGCCTGTTTATGTGGTTTATGAGGACACAAATTTGTATAACTACATGGGTATTACACTGGTATTACTCTATAAATGTGGTTTATGAGGACATATCAAATGTCCTCATAATTCAAATGGCCTTAAAAACATACTAAATTATGTTTTTTTGAGAAAGTAAAAATGCAGAATGTTTCCTGTGATGGGTAGGTTTAGGGGTAGGGGCAGTGTAAGGGGATAGAAAATACGGTTTGTACGGTATAAAAACCATTACGCCTATGGAGAGTCCCTGTAAACCACATAGACCAACATGTGTGTGTGTGTGTGTGTGTGTGTGTGTGTGTGTGTGTGTGTGTGTGTGTGTGTGTGTGTGTGTGTGTGTACGCTACCCTAAAAATTACTCAGTTGAATATGAGGAAACTTAAAGAGAAGAGCCTATAAAACTCCCTATAAAGGGAGTTTGCATGGAAAACTATAAATCAATATTTATTTATATTTTCAATATTTTGCCATGTTATTTTTTTTAAATTTTAGGTCTGTTTGACCAAAATGGCATATAATTTTAGATATGCAAAATCAAAACTCTAGCAGAACAAACTGTGACCAAACAGCAAATATTTAATAAAATGCTCTTAATGTCCAAAATGTTCTTAACTTAAAAATGTATATAAAACACTAAATACTAAATACTATGCTGATAATGTGAAAACTGTATATATAATTAATATAATATAATATAATATAATATAATATAATATAATATAATATAATATAATATAATATAATATAATATAAATAATATAATATAATATAATATAATATAATATAATATAATATAATATAATATAATATAATATAATATAATATAATATAAAATAAAATAAAATAAAATAAAATAATCAGTCTTTGGTGTAGCATTACAAGTAATGAGCATTATGTTTTTATTTTATTATTATTACTTTTTAATGTAACAAGAAAAGTATGTATTATAAATTTGCACATTAATATTTCAGTTACTTTTAAAAAGTAATTCAAGTTACTTTTCAGTTTAATTTGTGTAAAAAAAATATATATAATTATCCATAACTTAATCTCTTAGACATGCTCACTCGAGCATGCACAGACAGACAGAAAGTACAACCAATTCCTTTCCATATAAAGAGTTGTACAGTAGGTAATATAATCCGTGATGTTAATTAACATATCTTTTGCATGGCATAAATCGCTCTGGGGGTCAGGAAATATTTCCAAGTTATCAGAATATAATAATATTCTAAATGTGTTTTTAAAAGAAAATGAAGGTGTGTGATATATAGGCTGTGTTGTTGAATGCATTACTGCATTAAACACTTGCAAAAGAGAGTAAAAGTCTTGGAAGAGAGCAAGTCTTAGCCAGCCAAGTAAAGGAAAAGTAACTGCATTACTTTTTTATAAAAAGTAACCAAGAATAGATACTTCTAGGGAATAACGCAATTTTCTAACACAGCTTATCCCAACACTGAAAGTAAAATATGCTGATCATGCATTACATTATTATTAACGGCTTGCCCTCTTCCCATTGCGCATCCTGGTGCCATGTGCTTTCGACGGGGTCAGGGGTCAGCATGGTCACCCTGACTGGTCAGCGGCTATGCCGCCCCATACGCAACAAACTGAGATGCTCTGTGTATTCTGACAGCTTTCTATCAGAACCAGCATTAACTTCTGGAGCAGTTTGAGCTCCAGTAGCTCGTCTGTTTGATCGGACCACACGGGCCAGCCTTCGCTCCCCACGTGCATCAATGAGCCTTGGCCGCCCATGACCCTGTGGCCGGTTCTCCACTGGTCCTTCCTCTGAGCACTTTAAAACTTTTACTCAAGTAATATTCTAAACCAAAGTCATTTTCTGGTAAGATATCTATACTTTTACTCAAGTATGGCTTTCAAGTACTTAATCCACCGCTGATATATCTCACCCACTAACAGGTGCCGTGATGCAGAGATCATCAGTGGTATTCACGTCAGCTGACATGCCTGATCGGTGTAATTCGAGTAGTCATGCTGACTGATAAGTAGCTTTCTACAGTAAGGTTTTCATCACACAAGCAGACAGTAAGCCTAACGTTTCTGAAAAAAGACAATCATACTGTTGAGGATTTCCAGCACTGCATTAGATTTGCTCATTGGGCACAAAAAGTGCTTTAGGAGGTTTATTGAGAATTAAGAGAGTCTACGTTTGTGGAATCAGGCGAGGAAACATAAGGAGCTGTAACAAGCTGGAGACTCCCTGAGGAAACACGCACACGGCAGATAGGGCAGAGCTCTGAAAAAACATGTATAAATAGCACTGTGAACCACGTAGGTAGTTTGTGAACAGCACACAACCACAAAAACTTAAATAAACATAAGAGCAAAAGAACAAGTTGTGCCCAAATCCCTCCAAATGATGTGTACCGATGTCTAATCTGATATTACACAATCCACCTGATGAGCAAACCAATTTAGTTATTACATTTATACATTTCTAATATGCTATTTTGCTACACACACACACAGCCGTATATATCAGCATTGAAAAAAATGGGGGTGCTGGCTAACATTTTAATGAAAATGTAATACTTGATGAAATCATATGCATACTCAGCACAGTTTCCAGTATTTATGATCTCTCAAGAGCGTAAAATTAAAAGTCAGTGCTGCCGCAATACGTGGAGGTTATGAACACTCCCATATTGACAAAGCAAACTGAGTTCATGGAGGGAATGGTTTATGTTCACCTGTCAAAATTGTCCGGACAGCTCCAAACATACCCTTCCCCTTATAATTTGTTTTTCCTGCCCTCATGAGGAAGAGGTATATTGATGCGTCTAGGTTTTCAAAATGAGATGGACTCTTTGGCACGACTCGGTAATGCCAGCGGACGAAAGGTTTGCGGCTTCTACTGGAACTACTTGCCATTTACCTAGGCCTCGCGCCGACACTAGGAGCGGACGGGAAACCATAATAAGAGAAATGTAGAAGATTTTATTAGAATTGTAGAAGAGTTGTTTCACTGCAAATGAAACATAACCTCATTTGGTGGTAATTAAATACAAACCGTGGACGATGGAGAGAAACGGGAGGGAGAGCATGTCATATAAATGCGTTTTCTGTTCATTTCTTTCTCCTCACAAAGGTGAGATATTCTATATCCAGGTTCCAACGTGAAACCAGCTCAGGGTCTAAAGTGTTTTTCTTGGCCGGGCAAACATTGTGTCTCTCTTATCATTGCTGGCTGGGACGGAGAGGACTATAATGAGACCTGCCTGGCGCTGAAATGCATGATGGACAGACGGAGTCCTTAAGCCAAGTACAGGAGGAGAGAGAAATCAAATCAATACTCAAACATAACTTTTAAAATAAACATTTGCACTCACTAGACATTGTTGGCAATGGTCCTTTTCGTAAGCTGTCCCCATTGGGAGAATTTAATACTAGACGTTTGTGAAAGACGGCCCAAATTACGGTGACGGCTACTGGCAAGACGTGACGTGACGGCGTGTTCTGTTTGTTTAAGCGGAGAGAGAAGCCAGCACTTTACAGATAGAGAATTATTATTAAGACACTTTTTCATAAGATGCATGTATGTTTAGGTATTAACAAAGTAAGGAACCTGTATGCTTTAAATGATTTATTTAAAAACTAATCATTTGAGTTAATACAAAGAAACTCCAAATATGAATGACATTTTATTTAACAAAAAAATTGTGATAAATCATGATTTTTTTATTTGATTTGATAAAAGAATTGAATACATATATTAAAACACTTATAAACATTTTAAAAGCTACAATGTAAATCTCAGATTTACAATGTTCAGTATGAAAAATGCATATTGATTTTGAGATTTGCTCAGTGTTATTAGAGATTAGAGATGCAATCCATTCTTTACAGTTTTTATTCATCTTTGTTAATAGAAATAAAACTATTCATGTTAGCACAGGTCCATTAAATAATTGTTAAAAATGCATTTGTTCTGCCTTAAAATTGTATGTTTAGTCAACTCAAATATCCAAGTAGTCACTTCATCCAATTTAACTTATCAAGTTGACTAAACTGAAAATTTAGATAGCACAAACATTATCTTTTAAACCTTTTTTTTTAAATTAAGTGTTATATCTGTTAATATTATTGTGTTAGTAAATGTTAAAATTAACATTAATAAATGCCTTAGTAGTATTTTTCATTGTTCGTTCATGCTAACTAAATTAATGTTAACAAACAGAACTTCATCTGTAAAGTGTTAACTTTAAAGTGTTGGATGACTGCAAAGGTAATTTAAATGTTAAAAATATGGGAAATGAGCATGAACCATTAAACATCCAACATTGAGAAATATCAGCAGAACACTGACAATCTTTCTTTGTGATAAACATGTGGCATGGCATGACATGTCCTCTGCTTAACCTGGCAGAAGTTTTGTATTAAGTAATATATTTCTAATTGACAGCAAAAAATTAAACTGGCCTCTGTCCACACACAGATCGTCTTCTCATAAGAGGTTTTTTTTTTAGTAAAGACTAAACATTTGTCCTCTGCTTAACCCGTAACCACATAAATTTAAACCATTTACACCTGTCCTTAATAGCCCATTGCAGTCCAAATCCTAGCTCCATGTGATTTTACTATCTGGAGTCCTGGCATGAGTGCACTTATTAATGAGGGAAAGCTAAAAGGAGGCAAAACATTTGTAGTATGTAATAAAATTGTTAATTGAAGGCAAAACTTAAGCTGGTCTGTTCCTACACACGAATCATCATCTCATGAATTTTCAGGAAAGACCAAACATTCTGTATTTTTGAGAGATTTAAACAGGATACTATCCAAGGCTCCCTTCTTTCTAACAGCATAGTTTATCCAGGAGAGAAGCAGCGTCTGTCTGTCCTCACAAGTGCAGGCCAAATGGAAGGACCATATGGCTAAAACAGAAAAAGGCTGATATTTGGGTATACTTCATGATAATACATTTTTATACTCCACCCCTAAACCTATCACTCACACACACACTCACCCACTCACCCACTCACCCACTCACCCACTCACCCACTCACTCACTCACTCACTCACTCACTCACTCACTCACTCACTCACTCACCCACTCTCCACTCACTCACTCACTCACACACACACTCACACTCTCACACTCACTCACTCACTCACTCACTCACTCACTCACCCACTCTCTCACTCTCTCTCACTCACCCACTCATAGACACCCACTCACTCTCACCCTCTCACTCACTCACTCTCTCACCCTCTCACTCACTCACTCTCTCACCCACTCACTTACCCACTCACCCACTCACTCACTCACCCACTCACTCACCCATTCACCCACTCACTCACCCATTCACCCACTCACTCACCCTCTCTCACACACTCACCCTCTCACTTACCCACTCACCCACTCACTCACTCACCCACTCACTCACCCACTCACCCTCTCACTTACCCACTCACTCACCCTCTCACCCACTCACTCACTCACCCACTCACTCACTCACTCACTCACCCACTCACTCACCCACTCACTCACTCACTCACTCACTCACTCACACACTCACTCACTCACACACTCACACACTCACACACTCACACACTCTCACCCACTCACCCACCCACTCACTCACTCACTCACTCACCCATTCTCCCACTCACTCACACACTCACACACTCACACACTCACCCTCTCACTTACCCACTTACCCACTCACTCACCCACCCACTCACTCACCCACCCACTCACCCTCTCACACACTCACCCTCTCACCCACTCTCTCTCACTCACCCACCCACTCACCCTCTCACTTACCCACTCACTCACTCACTAACCCACTCACACACACACACACACACTCACTCACTCACTCACTCACTCACTCACTCACTCACTCACTCACTCACTCACTCACTCACTCACTCACTCACTCACACACACACTCACTCACTCACTCACTCACTCACTCACTCACTCACTCACTCACTCACTCACTCACTCACTCACTCACTCACTCACTCACTCACTCCCTCACCCTCTCACTTACCCACTCACTCACTCACTCACTCACTCACTCACTCACTCACTCACTCACTCACTCACTCACTCACTCACTCACTCACACACTCACCAAATCACCCTCTCACACACTCACCCACTCACCCTCTCACCCTCTCTCACTCTCTCACCCACTCACACACTCGCCCACTCACCTACTCACACACTCACCCACTCATCCACTCACCCTCTCACTCACTCACTCTCCCATTCCCTACTACAACAACAAATAATATCCATTATCCTATTTTATATCAGATCAAGACTGAAATAATATTAGAATAGCAGCATTACTAAAGATGGCTAGATAGTCAGTACACTGGCAGGGGACCTAAGAATACCAATGCCTCATTAACGTGCTGAATGAAAACGTCATCCATCAATGACAAGAACAAGAAAAATTGTGGGGGGAAAACTGTTGAAAAAGAAGCAAGGTTTATTTGAAGACTTAATTCATTTGATCACAAATAAGCTCGAGTGATCACACTTATTCAGTTTATGTTTGGTAAAGTTTTCTCTCTGCCTGAGAAGAATTAGTTACATTAGTTTAGGTGAAGTTTTCAACACTCACATAAATAAGCAATTTTGAGTGAGTTTGGGTGTCTAGTATTTTTCTTCTGCTTTTCTGCACAATTTATAAATCAATACAAACTAATATAATTTATTGCTGCTATTTTTTGGTTAAAAATTGACATGAATGATTAACGCTCACTCCGTCACTGGCCGCTATACAAGACTTTCTAATGTAGATCAGGTGCAAATGTGACACTGAAACAAAAGTTGAGAACTGAAAGAATAAATTAAGTATGTGAGTGTGTGAATCAAATCATCATAAATAAAAGTCCATTCTTGCTTTAAATGTAAATTCCAAATGGCTGAAAGAATTGTACATAAATGCAAATATTACTACATATGTTACTGAAAAGTTTTATGTATAAAAATATATATATTGCAATGTTCCTCATAGACATGAAGTTCACCAAATGACACCAACTAAACTTTGTATGTTTATTTACCAAAGAAGTGTGTGCAAAGTCATATTTTAAGTCATTACAGAGAACCTTGGGCGAGTTGTTATTTGTACAGGTTTGTTGTACGACCAGTAGCTGGCAATTATAGCAATTACAGGTTGCCATTTTAAAGTTAGATTTGTATGCTTATTGAAACCAAGCATTGCATTGCGGTTGCTATTTGATGGCCACTTGGTGTGTAAACACGATTCTGTACTTTGTGTCAATGCCGTGATTTTTTTGTTTTAATTGCAATAAATTTTAGTCTGAGCACTCTGGTTTGAATTTTCAAAAACAAGAACTCTCCATTTCTCTATGATGCACTGCCTATTTTTGGAAAAGGATCCTTTTTTGACGTCGGACACCAGACGCCTTTGATTTACGAACAGGAAAGACAAACACATGTCTGACAAAGTCAAACAATCTATTCTCAGTAGCTCTTTTAATAGCCGTTTCTGCTGTGGAGAGTCTGTGGCTGAAGGCAGTGACCAGCCCTCCACCCTTCTAAACAACTACAACACCCCTCTGCTCCACTAACTGAGTCTGTTTGTGACCCTGTGCTGATTCACCCTGGGTAATGGAGTGTATTCGCATGGCTGATCCCGGATCAGGTGTATGTAGGAAACTTAAGATTGCTTAATGGGAGTCTTTAGGTGGGCACTGATCATTCTTAAGACACTGCGTCAGGCACACTGAGAATCAGTGTGTCAATAAACAGAGCATGCAGACTTCTCCTTTATAACCTGTTTCCCAGAAAAGAATGATAAACATTATAATGGATCACCTTTTGAGGTTACAGCTGTACGGGAAACGAGAGGGCATCTCCCTTACCTTTCCTGGAAGGGTAAATGTGTGTGTGTGTGGTCAGGAGGTGGGAAGACGGTAATGATGAGACTGCGTTGGTTAAAATGCAGAAAATAATACAAGAGTAATAGAACAATGTGTCATGGAGGTGTCCATTTCATTAGCATAGAAAGAGCCAAAGAAAGTAGTTAGCGGAGACAATTTACACAAAAACCACCCTTGAAACTAGCCTAACTTACACCAATCGGGCATAACATTATGACCAATATTGTGTTGGTCTCCTTTTGCTGCCAAAAAAACAGCCCTGACCTGTCAAGGCATGGACTTTACTAGACCATTGCTGTGGTATATCGCACCAAAATGTTAGCAGCAGATCATTTAAATCCTGTAATTGTGAGGTGGTGTTTCCATGAAAGTGTGTACATGGTCTGCAACAATGCTTAGATAGGTGGAGCGTGTCAAAGTAACATCCACATGGATGGAGGACCCAAGGTTTCCCAGCAGAACATTGCCCAGAGCATCACACTGCCTCCGCCGGCTCGCCTTCTTCCCATAGAGCATCCTGGGGCCATGTGTTATCCAGGTAAGCCACACACACACACACCCGGACATCCACGTGATGTAAAAGAAAACGTGATTCCTCAGACCAGGCCACCTTCTTCCATTGCTCTGTGGTCCAGTTCTGATGATCAGAGGGGTCAGGGGTCAGCATGGGCACCTTGACTGGTCTGCGGCTATGCCGCCCCATACACAACAAACTGAGCTGCTCTGTGTATTCTGACACCTTTCTATCAGAACCAGCATTAACTTCTGGAGCAGTTTGAGCTCCAGTAGCTCGTCTGTTTGATCGGACCACACGGGCCAGCCTTCGCTCCCCACGTGCATCAATGAGCCTTGGCCGCCCATGACCCTGTGGCCGGTTCTCCACTGTTCCTTCCTTGGAGCACTTTTGATAGATACTGACCACTGCAGACCGGGAACAGCCCACAAGAGCTGCAGTTTTGGAGATGCTCTGACCCAGTCGTCTAGCCGTCACAATCTAGCCCTTGTCAAACTCGCTCAAATCCTTACGCTTCCCCATTTTTCCTGCTTTTAACACATCAACTTTGAGGACAAAATGTTCACTTGCTGCCTAACATATCCCATCCACAGGAGCCGTGATGAAGAGATCATCAGTGTTATTTACTTCACCAGTCATAATGTTATGCCTGATCGGTGTATAATTAATACACCTAATACAATTATATATCATTAATAAAAATTATCATTATGTTTGCATGTTGCTGATGCTTTTTTTTTGAGCAATGCATCAAGCTCAAGAGATGCTGTGACCAAAAAAATGAGCATATTGATGAGCTACACCTTTAAATTGTTACTGGAATACTTCTCTACAAGGTTTTGAAAACAGCTTAGTAGTGTTCATTTAGCAGCTAACTGGTAAAGCTGTTGTTTAGAAAAAAGTTAAATCTACTGAAAAATACTTAAACGCATGCATTTTGCCACCCAACATGCTTCATCTTGCTACTGGTAAAGTTCACTGTTTTAAGACTGCCTTGTAAGTAATGTGAAGCTACTGAAAAAACTGCTTGTTTTAGTTCATCACTCACTAACACCGATACCTACAGTCTGTGACAGCAAACACATCCTCCTTTCCTTGTCATCCCCTATTCATCCCCACTTGTAAACACTAACCATGTGATTTTTCTGACTCCTAGTCCTACCAGTTGGACTAATTGTGGTGTAACTCAATCCTGGCACCATGCCTTAACATGTCCCAACGTTTCCATGGCAGCCAATCAGCAAAGAGACTCATAATGCGACTTGTGGCACTTAGCCACACAGTAAAAGACCTCCATTCAGCAAATAATCACACCGTATGCAAGAGGCAACCCCACGTGAAAATAAGCCAGGTTTGATGAGAAAACAATCACGGCCTGCGGAGTTCCTGCTCAGTGGCAAACGCTGCAAATCTCTAAAGGACGGTTGAGGTTTGGCGGGGAGCTAGCGTAAGTGCCAGCTACATCATCCGCACCCAGTTTTGACACATGCCCGACACATCCTGTCCCCACGCTCCATGGAGTATTTTACTACGTATGTAACATGTTCACACATACATATAATGCACAGACATGGTCTATAAATGTTTATGCTTTATGTGAGGCAAAACAGGTATTGTAAACAAACTAAAGAAAAGGCACATACATGCGCAAAAATTGTATGGTTGGCGGCACAACGGCTTGTCACTAGGGCTTAAAGGGACAACAGTGTGCTTTATTTACCCCTGAAAGTTTTATAGACCACACATCGAACAAAACCTTGCAATGTATACTCCATCTGATAGCATGCACAAACACATGTGGTCGACACATGCGCACTAGAAAGTGTCAGCAGACACTGGGCAAGTGTAGCCTACTCATTAACACTTGATTTGCATGCATCTTTTAACCCCCCACACACAAGCACTGATCAACGCAGGCATTTATTGTTGTTGCCGTCTCCAGAAGTTCATTTTTAGTTGTTGAATTTTATTTTTTGACTGAAACAATGGCGTTTTACATATGGCAGTACAGATGCTGCCTGTTGACCTTTGGCAGAAATTTCAGCTTTGAAGGCGTGTCCTAACCTGACGAATTGTCTGACGTGGAAATTCATTCGACGTGACCATCACAGACCATTATGGGTATTCTCTAGCTGTTGAGCGTGCATTGGTTGTACACTCTTTATTGCAATGCATTGTGGGATTTAACGAGTGCACTCAATAACATCCACTATGGTTTCAGACACCACTACAAATGTCTGTCCTCTCAAATAGTGCCCTATTTTAAGGGATAAGATAAGGGAGAGGAGGGAGACATACAAAATGTGCAGAGCTCTGGGTCCCCAGGACTGTCTTAAATGTTCACTGTCCTGCTGAGTTTAGCTTTATTCCGAATTAAACTCTCCTAAATCAGCTAATTAAGGTCTTTTGGATTAGTAGTATGGGCCCTCAAGGACTATAATTGCCCTAAGGGTAAAATGTGTGGGTATTTTTTCTGACACTACACAAACTATCCTGTAAAATGAGCTGGAATCTTTTGGAAAAAGAGTTGAAATCTCTGCATTTCCCGGCTGTTGGCATGGGCTAATTAAAGCGAATCTTTTCACATACAGTACAGCCGCTGTCTGGAGAATCGGCAGGTGTGTTCTGTACACTCGTAGTTTGGAAGCACGCGTGTTTACGTATACGTGTGTGTCCGATGTGGAAGTGCGTGTGCGTCCGGGTGGATGTGCATGTGTGTGTTTGTTTCCAGAGCTGAGGAAGAGCGTATAGGTGGTGGTGGTGTGAGGCTGAGGGTGGTCAGAGTCTCCCCTTCCTCACTGGCCCAGAAGCAGAGGGCCTCTTTGACTCAGTAGTGGCCTTGTGCTACTGGAGTCTGATAGTCTGGCACTTTTTTTTCCACACCGAATGGACAGGGAGGGCTGGAGGGATGGAGAGAGTGATTTCTAAATCCATAACTCCACCATGTGGCTTATGGCCATGCATAGAGGACCGAGAGAACGGGGGAAGGGTGTAGACGTAGAGTGAGAGGGCGAAAAGTGAGCGAAGGAGACAAATGTAACCCTGCGAGAGAGAAATGAAAGAGCCATTCTTGTTCATTTTGATCACATTTTCGCTCTGGTTAGGACTCCCAATAGCTAAACGGGAGTGCTAAAGAGACTTCTCTCTTTGCCCTTACCTTGGCCAGTGTTCCAGCCCGACACCTAATCCGCTGCTATATTGCCATAACATTTTCATAAGTGCCCATCGCTGTAGAATAACAGTTCCAGATGAATTGAAGAAATGCTTCTTTATGAGGGAAATGACACAAGCTATTAGCGTTCACCACGGCCAGTTCTTCATATATTTTTACTAGGCAAGAAAAAAATAGCAATTAATGCAAGTCTGCTGCGGCATGCATGTGCTCGCGCTAGCAATCTAGGGAACGTATCCTTGAGGTAAACTGCTTTGATTGCATGATGAATGAGGAAGGAATAGGTAAGCCGTCATTGTAATTAGCTCCTAGTGAGCAGCAGCTTGGTGCAGCCGCTATATAAGCCGTTCGTGTTAGCGGAGAGCAATATCTCATATCAAAATGTTCAATAATGTCAAAACTGAGACATTAGACCTGCACAAGCCCCTCGTCGACCTTCTGGTCAGTAGGTGGCTGTTACCCGCGGGCTTAACAAGACCATTTCAGGTGGTGATTTATGTCTAAATACTCTCATTCTGGCACGGTGGAATCTGATACGGAGTAGAAATAGACAGAGCGCTTATCTTTACTGCCGAAAGGAACAAGAGAGGGTGTGTCTGAGGGTCCGGGCTGGTTTGTTAAATTAGTGCAGAAGAAGTCTCTGACCGGTGGTAAAACTAATAGCTAAATTGGAACAGCCTGTGGGCTGAATAGCACATTTCACGATTTATCCTCCAAATGTACAAATCTATACACTAATTCATCCCAAGGGACTGTTAGGGGGCCGAGTTCCTGTGGCAGTAGCGTTGCTAATGAATTTAGCACGGCCATGACAGAGGTGGGCTACGGATAGAAGAGAGCCAATGTTGGACGCAATGCTCAGAACGAGACTGAACTGGAACCTGTGGCACAGAGTTATGGATGAACAACAGATTTGGTAGTATAAAGGTGTGTTCACACCAGGATGATTATCACATGCGCTTATCGCCGACGTTTAACGCCTCGTGTCTAAACAAAGGCCGATGAGTGTGCACATCGGCAAGCAATAAAGCATAATTTACAACAGAAAAAAAACATCTCTAGATTGTTGTTTTTTTGTTCGTTTGTTTAGGTTTGCTGCTAACCAATGAGATTGGGACTTCTGTTCACGTGCTTGGAGCTGCTGAAGTTACAGTAAAACACGACTTTGTGGTGCTCAAGCACTAAACGGTCTTACCGAGCACACATTGATACCTAAGTAGAAGATGACGAAGAGGAAATAGACTACGAAGAAGATGCAAAGAGGCATGATGAATGTAGAGCTGCTGGTCTCTCTGGGTCTTAAAGGAGTACTTCAGCGCTGGGAAGATGAATCTGGATTTAAACTGGGTCATTAATGTAGTATAAATGTTAAATAATTTTTGAATTTGGTGCTTTCTAGACTGAGAAAAGACAGAAAATGTATTTTTGTCTCATGGGGATGAAAGACTACAATTCCCAGAATGCTTCGCTGCCCTGTGAGGCCATTCCCAAAGCCACTGCTACTG
This sequence comes from Pseudorasbora parva, assembly GCF_024679245.1. Taxonomy (NCBI): domain Eukaryota; kingdom Metazoa; phylum Chordata; class Actinopteri; order Cypriniformes; family Gobionidae; genus Pseudorasbora; species Pseudorasbora parva. Next base: position 3,544,585 of record NC_090192.1, read on the forward strand.
GATTACAGTGACTGAGTTCAGAAAGTACAATTAAATACTTAATGTGTGTTCAATATAACGATCGAGTCGCCGCGTGAGTCTCACAGCGCTAACTCAGATTAGGAGTCAGATTACATTTAACGTCATAAATGAGCTGATGAGCTCTCCTGATGAGAGCTGAGGAACTCGCGACCACATTCGCGGCATACATTCACAACACGTTTTCAGTTCATGCCTTTGGAAGCTTAACTTTCATAGAAATTAATTTGAAAAGTTTAAACACTTACATTGCTTAGCATCCATTTAAATTAATGCCTGTAGCTGCCAGCTGTGCTGTAAGTGTGATCTCCATCCCTCATGCGCGAGTTGAAAACATGCGGAAATGGCTCCCTCTGCTGGCTGTAGTCTTTAGCTTCTGGGCAAACATTCCAAAGATAACGCAAATATCGTCAATTTGCGTCACGAGAGGAATTTTTCCAGAAATAAAATGCATAAATCTCTCGTCTCAGGGGGATATAAGAGAGGAGAAAGCACGATCATTTGAATATACTCCAGGGTTTCTACTGATACAAAGCCATATGCTAATCGCTGAAGTAACCCTTTAACAAAGAGAACTTTATGAAAAACGTCAAAGCGACTACAAAATCTCCATAAGAGTGAGTTGTTATGGAGAGGAATTGCAGATCAAATAGGATTTGATGGCGAGTTTCCATCTGCAATCAAATCAAAAGCGCCATCTACTGTCAGGGAGTAAATGTGCACGTTCACTCAGCGCATCGCCAGTGGGATATGAACACAAAGTCTAGATTTCGAAGTATTAGAATAGTGACAATGATGTAAGTTTGGATGTATCCACAACGCTGTTTGGCAAGTTTACTGATATAAGATACAAGAAATCAATGACTAACCCAAAACTGACCCTAGTTATACAGGGCTTATTTGAAGAGATTGTTTACTCGCATATGACTGTAAGGTTTACTAACCCAAAAACCTTAATTCTTCTGTGGAAAACAAAAGACGATCATTTTGATAATCTTGTTTATTGGTGACATATAATGAAAATCACTAGGGTTTAGTGTTGTTTTGAAAGCCAACATTCTTCAAAATGTATTAAAGGAAGTCTTACAGGTTTGGAATGACATGAGGGTGAGCGAATGATAATTTTTTGTAAAACTTTATTTTACAGGTGTCATTGTTATATGTAGTTGCTGTAGTAATAACCATAAATTATGCATAATTACATGCAATTAACCCTAAAGCAAACTCTCATCCTAACCCAAGTTTATGTTGTTAATTAACATCACTCCGTATAATTATACTGTAACACTGACACCTTAAAATAAAGTGTAACCCAATTTTCATTTCTGGGTGAATGCTCCCTTCAAGTGTGTTAAGACAACTGGTTAATCTCTATAGCCCATGCATTTCTCTCAGTGTGGCCGCCTGTCCGGTAGGGGAGACGCTGACTCTGTGCGTGCGTGCGTGCGTGCGTGCGTGCGTGCGTGCGTGCGTGCGTGCGTGCGTGCGTGCGTGTAGCCACAAATCACTGTGCCTTGGCTGGGCAGTTTGGTTTGGCACAGCACCCTCAGGCTATGGAAACATCGCCCGACATGCAACAGGGGACTCGGCAGAATGAGAGAGATTGACAGGACCAACACTATTAGACTCACAGTGTGCTTTCTTAATGTGTGGCGACTTATTGGCAAAATATCTCTATACCATGAGTCTTTAGATGTATGTACAGCAAAACACATATAAAACAAGTATGATCACAATTTTGTTGTGCATGTGTGACACTCTGGCCTTGCACTTATGGTCATAAAGCTGAAAGAGCAACCACTGGGATTAACATTCAGGTATATTCACAAATCAACACAGGCTTATTGGGAAAACTTGCATGTGGCGATATTTCTGCAAAACATATTCCATTGTTTCTTGCATGTTTCAGGACACTTTCAAAAGTGAAATATCCAGTGAGTGCTGCTAAAAGCATGTTTTGGTTTATATTCTGTTATGTTGAAAGTAACCAAACCTAACCGATAGAGTTAACAAAAGCAAATGTGAGAGAAAAAGGCATTTGCTGAAACAACCATGCCCTTTTAGGTTGCTTTTACAAGTATTTGAGCTCTTTTATTGTGCCTCATGAGTGCAAGGCTTTACCAGGTGAGCTACTGAGCGAGTTTACTATGTGAGAAGAGCCAAACATATGGAGCTGCTTATGCGACGCAAACTTTAAAACGCATTCCTTTACAAATAATGCACTATGGTAAAATTGTTTTGAGTTTACGCAGTGTTTTCCGGAATCATCTACATTTTGCACTTACTGCTTGATTGACAAGTTTAATGATTACATCTATGTTTACTTATTCACATAATGACTTAAATATCTGGTCTACATCTAACTTAAACAATGGCATTATGTAAAGTGCAGGCCTGCATGACACTTTGACCCCACCAACAGCAGAGGCTGGTAACCTTTGGAAACACACTTCCTATTTTAACAACCTCAGACTTTCCTACTGAATATAGCAGTTTCACATCATGTGAGGCTAGTGCAGAAAGCCTTATACACTTTATAGCAATAATTAGGGGCAGGTAGACACAATTAGGGGTTAATAAAGGTTGCTGGATAACCTGTGGATGTGATGTGTTGATCTCGTTCGTATAAAACTGGCTTATCCAGCAGGTAAACAAGCATGTTTAGTGCAGAAGAGTGGAAGGCTGTGGAAGTGTGGCTTTTAAGGGGGATTAGCACTCTGTAAGTCCAGAGGCGGCTGCTGATACTGACAGCTTTATGGTCATGTGATCAGAGGTGCCATGCCAGAACCAAACAACAAGCTCAAATCTGTGAGTGAAAAAAAGTGTGGCACAGTATGTGTAAATATATCCCAGAAACGCCATGTTACACAATCGCAAAAATAAGAAATGGTCAAGTGGAGAACCAAAAGAAAGTAAATTTGGATATTTCTTGATTAAATATTTCTTAAATTAAATTCTCTAAACTCTATTTACAATTTTTTTAAATGAAAGCAATTAACCTTTATCTGCAAGGATGCATAAAAATGTATCAAAAGTGACAGTAAAGACATACAAAGACAAAATATTAAAAAGATTCCCATTTCATATAAATTCTATTCTTTTTAAATTTCTATGCATCAAAAAATCCTGAAAAATAAAATCATCACTGTTTCAACACTGAAAATAAGATTCATTTCTAATAATTGAGCACTAATAATCATCAGCAAATCCTCATATTAGAATGATTTCTAAAGGATCATGTGACACTGAAGACTGATGCTGAAAATTCAGCTTTGATATTTTAATTCTAATCATATTTCAAAATATGTGATCATGAATGAATATGGATCATGATCAGTGATCATGAATGATGATGGATAGGATCATGGATCATGATTCATGAATATGTGAAATATGTGTAATGTAATAATGTAATAAATAAATGCAGCCTTGGTGAGAATAAGAGACTTCTTTTAAAAACACACACTTTCAAATATTAAAATCCTCAAACATTTGATCTGTACTGTATATGGGGCATGTTGTCATAAACGATCAACCTTAGCAATATCCCTAGACATTCTCAATGTTGTAGCTTTTTTGTAGACAATACTTTAAGCGGTCCACTTGATAATCCACTTTAGACATTCTGGTTAGTAAAATAAGTTGACATGTACTTGCAAAGTTGCATATAGTCAGTTGAATGTCTGTAGGGGAGCATCAAATTAAAGTCCCACTGAAGTGCTTTGAAAAACGCAGCGTTATTCAGTGTTAATGTAATTTCCACTCAAACAGGAAGACAGGACGGGGCATATCCCGCAGCTCCTCTGCTTTTTAAAAACAGCCAATAGTGTTAAATTTATATCACAGCTCAGCCAGAGCCGTTGAGTTCGGGAAACCAACAGTCTCTTTCTAATCTCTAACCGTTTTCCCCCTAATCTTCTCCATGTCCCTTTAAAATATAATTCTGTGCAGAATTCAAATGGGTCTGATAAATTTGTCTGGTCTGTGCCGACTCGATCACTCTGTGCTATCGTGCCTCTGGACCGGAGCTGTGGCGGTTCACGTGACACTAATGTGAAACAAGACTTCATTCGCCTCAGCGGAAAGCATATTTACACTGTCTGGATCGTTCCCTATCCCCTATATAGTGCACTGTCTGGATCGTTCCTTATCCCCTATATAGTGCACTGTCTGATCGTTCCCTATCCCCTATATAGTGCACTGTCTGATCGTTCCCTATCCCCTATATAGTGCACTGTCTGATCGTTCCCTATCCCCTAAATAGTGCACTGTCTGATCGTTCCCTATCCCCTATATAGTGCACTGTCTGATCGTTCCCTATCCCCTATATAGTTCACTGTCTGATCGTTCCCTATCCCCTTTATAGTGCACTGTCTGATCATTTCCTATCCCCTATATAGTGCACTGTCTGATCGTTCCCTATCCCCTTTATAGTGCACTGTCTGGATCGTTCCCTATCCCCTATATAGTGCACTGTCTGATCGTTCCCTATCCCCTATATAGTGCACTGTCTGGTCGTTCCCTATCCCCTATATAGTGCACTGTCTGATCGTTCCCTATCCCCTTTATAGTGCACTGTCTGGATCGTTCCCTATCCCCTATATAGTTCACTGTCTGATCGTTCCCCATCCCCTATAAAGTGCACTGTCTGATCGTTCCCTATCCCCTATATAGTGCACTGTCTGATCGTTCCCTATCCCCTATATAGTGCACTGTCTGATCGTTCCCTATCCCCTATATAGTGCACTGTCTGATCGTTCCCTATCCCCTATATAGTGCGCTGTCTGATCGTTCCCTATCCCCTATATAGTGCACTGTCTGATCGTTCCCTATCCCCTATATAGTGCACTGTCTGATCGTTCTCCATCCCCTATATAGTGCACTGTCTGATCGTTCCCTATCCCCTATATAGTGCACTGTCTGATCGTTCCCTATCCCCTATATAGAGCACTGTCTGATCGTTCCCTATCTTCTATATAGTGCACTGTCTGATCGTTCCCTATCCTCTATATAGTGCACTGTCTGATCGTTCCCTATCTTCTATATAGTGCACTGTCTGATCGTTCCCTATCCCCTATATAGTGCACTGTCTGATCGTTCCCTATCCTCTATATAGTGCACTGTCTGATCGTTCCCTATCCCCTATATAGAGCACTGTCTGATCGTTCCCTATCCCTTATATAGTGCAGTCTGATCGTTTCCTATCCCCTATATAGTGCACTGTCTGATCGTTTCCTATCCCCTATATAGTGCATTGTCTGATCGTTCCCTATCCCCTATATAGTGCACTGTCTGATCGTTCCCTATCCCCTATATAGTGCACTGTCTGATCGTTCCCTATCCCCTATATAGTGCACTGTCTGATCGTTCCCTATCCCCTATATAGTGCATTGTCTGATCGTTCTCTATCCCCTATATAGTGCACTGTCTGATCGTTCCCTATCCCCTATATAGTGCACTGTCTGATCGTTCCCTATCCCCTATATTGTGCACTGTCTGATCGTTCCCTATCCCCTATATAGTGCGCTATGTGCCGTTCACCATGTAGATAACAGTAAATGTGTGAACAATTAGTGATTTCAGCCGCAGCTTCAGCATCTGTTTATAATGTAGGGGGCTGGGCTTGAGATTCTAGAGAGCATTTGATTGGGCAGAAAATCTAATGAGAAGCTGAAGTGCAGTGATGTCATCAAAATCATTGATCGATACTGGCAGAAGAGAGAGACTGTATGAGACTGAATGCTTATATCTTCTAAATGTGAATTTTGTCCTTGTTTTGGAGCAACACTAACTTTATAAATACTCTAAATACATTCATACTAAAAGCCAAGTTCAATTTTGATTTGATGAGGATTTTAAGCAGACAGTCTTCTAATACTCTAATAACTGTTAGTTGCAAAGTTACCAGTCCTGGTTAATGATAAACTGAAGCGTTTCTGTAGATTGACATGATATCTTGGGTCGCTAGGCAACGTGGGGGAGAGGACGCTGGCGTCGTCTGTTCGCCGCTTCTCCACCCACAAAAATCATGTTGTACTATTAGATTTAGATTTTATTTTATTTCTTTATGTTTGTGACTAGTCTAACAGTCAGAGCTACTATTGGAGCTGTTGCTGATTGCTGGCAGCCACTGAGAGGACGTTGTTCGTCGTTTCGCCGTTTTCCACCGCTTCTCTAATGTTTGTGTTTGAATTGCTGCGGTTGGTTCTGGTTTGGAGGACATTTGATGTTTCTCGCCGCGACTGCTCACTGGTGATCTCCCTTGGGCTTAAGCTGCATGGTGGCTGAAGTTTGCACCGGGCTAGCGTCATCTGGGCCATCGTAATCGGCGTCCGGCATGATGTTGGGATGTTCCGCTTCTCGGCTGCACCGCTGTTCCGTCCTGCATTGCGGCCGTGGAGCGGCTTGGACTTCTGCGCCGACCCCGGTGTGTACACAGAAGTCCCCGGAAAAATGTTCTGCCTCCTGCATGGTGCTGCGGCGATCCCCATCGTTTGAATCGTCACGAAGACCCATCATCTGGTCTTCAGCTGTCCTGCCTCGGCGATATCATCAGGACACACTGCCGCTGGGAGAAATCTGAAACATGGACTGGACCACAGTGTGCTGCGGAGCTAACAGAGACTTCCACCATCAGCTGTTTTCTGTTCACCATCAGCTCTGTTTCTGTTCACCATCAGCTCTGTTTCTGTTCACCATCAGCTCTGTTTCTGTTCACCATCAGCTCTGTTTCTGTTCACCATCAGCTCTGTTTCTATTCTGTTTTCTGTTGTTGGTAGGATTGTTTGTAGTATTCTATATTTTTACTTTTTATTCATTTTTTGTGTTATCCCCCCCCCCCCCCCTTTGTTGCACTTTGAGATTCTTCGGAATGAAAAGTGCATTATAAATAAAATCTATTATTATTATTATTATTATTATCGTGGAGGACAGTGACATTTCCCCATCTCAGACTGGACTTAGTCAGACTCCTGAGCAGTCGGTTATTAGGCTCTTTCTGCTCTGCTCTATTAGCTCAGTGTGCTGTGTCAACCAGCCGTTACAGCAGACAGCATAAACACACGGTCACCTGGAAACTCTGGGTGTAACTAGGGTGCGGGCCTGAGACCCAGGTTAGGCGTCGAAACCTCTGCCGAGAGTGACAATGCAAAGTTCACAACACTGCGCTGTAAGCCAAGGTGGAAAATCACCAGTGACATCACTCGCAATGACGCGTCAGAGCCAACACTTTACCGGTGACAAGCTCTTGTTTACGGACCTCAGCTACTTGCCGCGGAGAGCACAAAGACGGCCTTTTCCCCTTGTGCTCCACCTTGGCCCCGGAGAGAGCAATTTGGGGGTTACATGCGTCTGGGATGGAAATGTTAGGTGGAAGCGAGGCGCCACCTCCTAAGCTGACGTCACGTGTTTATGCTTGGGATGTTAACAAGAGATTTCTGCAGATCTTTCACAGCAGCGTACACAACATTCGAACGCAGAGAAACAAACATTTCAGCTTTTACCTGCTCCGATTGCGGATTTTATGGGGAGTGGTTCCCAAGTTGCATGTTCTTCGTGGAAAGCAGCTGGTTTTCACATGAGGTCAGGAGAGTTCATGAGAAAGCAAGAACACATGTCGCACAGCACCTCACACATCCCTGCCAGTAACCAGCACTGCTCCCGTATTTATCCCATCACACATACACATGCTGGAAGAGGCCGTTTCTAAACCAGTGCTTTTTGTCTTTCATTATTACGAGCCTGAAAACATAGCACCGTGGAAACTTCAAATAAAGCATGTGATGATTCCCATTTGCTATAAGGAACAGAGTGACATTGTCTTGAAAAAGTACGTTCCATAACCTTACTTTTCCATTGCACTCATTTCTATAAAAGGTAACTAGGTTGAATCTCTTTATGGTCATTTTTGCCTGGTGTGTTGTGTTATGTTGCTTCTCTACAACAAGATGTGATGACACACATGAATGACAGTCTAAATGAGAATAACAGCCAGGGTTGGGCACCATTCAGAATTTAAAACAGAATATATTCAACGGAATTGAATTTGAACTGAGGTGACAAACATTATGCACAATTGGAATTGGCATTTGAATGCAAACAAGTAGAAATTCAAATATACGCATGTATGGGTCTTTAATTGTTTTCAACTAGAAACACAACGTCCGTCAAGACAAAACAGAATTTGTGGCTTCACAAAATATCAAAGGGGTCCTATAAAGCTCTTTTCACAAGATGTAATACAAGTCTCAGGTGTCACCAAAATGTATCTGTACATTTTTATTGATTATTAAATGTTTTGAAAGCTAATTGGGTGGCATGCTGTTTTTTCATGTCTCTTTAAATACAAATGAGCTGCTGCCCCCGCCCCCTTTTCAGAATTGGGCAGAGCCTTTAAAGGTGCGCTATGCAACTTTCCGTCCACTGGAGGGCACCTATTCAAAACAAATGCGCCAAGTGTGAGCGCAGTATCTTGGGACATGTGGTCTTCACCTCACAGCCGGTGGAAAATAGGACACTATATAAATGCAGTCCATTTACCATTTAGGACACGGGCAGAAATCACGTTCATGCATGCGGTTATTAACGTTACTGTAGTATGAAGCAAAGCAGGACTGAGTGCCGTGGAGGTGAGCACAGCTGCTGGAGCGATTGGTAAACAAATACACGCCTCGAGAGCACCGGGACTTTTATTATGACGGGACGGGACACATTCGCCGGGCGCCTGCACTGATCCGCTCTTCCGGTCATGATTATGAGGTAATGCAGATCTGTTTATAATATTAGATACGTTTAAGTGTGTTTAAAATGATGTTATGATGTTACTCTGTGCGTTCACTTGTTCACACTGCTAAGAGTAAAGCGCTCCTGCCAAGTAAAACCCCATACCGAGGGTAGCGCAGTTATGATGTGATTGACAGGCGACTCGCTCAAACGCTATGCTGACACGTCCCGGTCCTTAGTTAAAATAGCAATTTTCTCACAATTTACAAATAGATGGAAACATCTGGGATATTGTAGGTCCTCAACTGAACAAAATATATAGCACTGGCCTGGTGATTTTTGGATATTTTACTTAAATATATACTACAAAGTGCACCTTTAAAGCTCATGCTAGTTTGGATAAACGTCAACAACAACCTGAGTGTGGAGAACCTCACACAGTGAGTAGAATTTGCAAGGACGGATAAATACCAATTGTTGGACCAACTTAATTTTAGTGATGGGCAGACCGAGGCTTCGTGAAACACTGAAACAGTTGAAGCAAATGTGCCGAATTGTGTCGAAGCATCAAATCAACCTGACACGAGTCTCTACGGCGACCTCTGCTGGTCAGAACAGTGTAAATGCAACAAAAACCCAGGCCAAACATGCATAAAAACACCTTTTACAAATCTATTGCAAATGTTTTATGAAAGTAAAATCTTTCAAATGTAAGTAACTAATCATCTTATAAAATGTAATATTAAATATTAAGTAGAACAAAGATGCAAATCCAAGGCACTCTTCTTCATATTATTAAAAAGCCTTTAAAGGTGCACTATGCAACTTTTCGTCCACTGGAGGGCGCCTATTCTAAACGGCTCGCGAGTACTGGGACTTTTATTATGACGGGACGGGACACAGTCGCCGGGCGCCCGCACTTCCGCTTTTTCCGGTCAGGTAAAAACAGCTATTTTTTATCACATCAGATACATTTAAGGGGCTTCGGCCATCCGTCCGCTCTCTTCCCTGAACTGAAATGAAGTAGTGGGCTGTATTTTCCACACGATTGACATCAGGTTCAAGTACGCCAGGTTGGCTGGCGGTTATGCTGCCCGCATACCGCCTCCCATGGCCGAGACTGGTATTACGACACCTGTCGGGCCGGGGCTAGTAATGCTACTGCTAATTAAGGTTGATATCTCTGCAGCACTATAACTTGAAATTTTTTTAATGACATCATCGCCCTTATTTCTTCTCATTCTTTTGATGCGTGTAGGTCATTTTTTGGATATTTTTACCTCAATTTTTACACATGGTACCTTTAAGTAACTGCCTATTTCATAGAAAAACATTTAAAATGCATGGGGGGTAAAAAAAAAAACAACCCGCGCATAGCAGCCCAAAAACAGCCTTCTTCAGGGTGTGATTAAATATTAAGTGTTTTATGTTCTTTTATCCGTTGTTAGGGCTTGTTTTGTTTGTTCCAATGATGGCTCAGATAAACAGGCCAATATGCGACTTTCACCTACTATTATTCCTTATAATTATACTGTCTCATTTAAATGTCTACAAATGTATAAAACTGATCAGAGATCAGGTGAAACCCACAGACACTTGTTCAATTAATGGCTGAATCGTGGGTTCACAGAGATCATCGCCCCCTAGCGGTCAACCATTGACATTTTGAAGTGTTCCAAAACGTTTCGAAACAGTGATGACGTAACGAAGCCTCGTTTACTAAAATCACATGACTTTGGCGGTTTGATACACACTCCGCACCAATTGATTCGAACCAAATGATTTGTAAAGCTTCGAAGCTTTAATGAAGGAGTGTGTTGAAAACGCCATCACTACTTCATTTTCTGAACATGTAAGTACTGCACGTTATATTTAGTGAATGGATGCAAGCCTTTGTGAATGTGCTGGTTAGGATGCTATACAGTGGCTAAAGTTACCATTGTCTCTGTATTCACCGAGATCAGCGCTATGTCATTGTACAGGTGTTGAGCTAGCTTTAGCCACATTAGCAATTTGCAAACACATTATAAAGTGCACTTGCGTGTGAAGTTGGATCATGAAGAGTTGGATGTGATCCATCTTTGAGAAGCAAGTTTTGTGCAAATCCTGCATTTACTAACATGTACAATGATTCACTCTGTATCTGCAGTGGCTCAGATGCTAGGAGTTTATTATTACAGCCAAAAACAGAACAGTTATAATGTTTAAACAGATGAGACATTTTATGACTACACTGTAAAAAAAATCCATAAAAATAGGGCACAATGTATAAATATGAAGGAATTTTCCATATTGTTTTTTTTACAGGTGTTTACCTGTATTTTGAATTACACATTGCATTACTTTGTATTTTAAGGGTCAACGTGAATGTCCGTAAAATTACTGGATAATGAACTGGCAGAAAATTACCATTACATTTTCCGTTTTTATATTTTACACAGTAGCTTCTCTAGTCTACTTTGGCATGGTGTTATAACTGGCACACTGTTGCCGCTTGAGAAAAGAAAATGTCGGTGCCGTGAGCGCGGCTCGTTTTTTCACATGCTAGTGTAGCGGTGTGTTATCTGCGTTGTGTTATCTTTTGTAGGAATCACTCACAAACTCTTTCTCCCATCAAGTCCTTTTTATTGATCTGGTATAACAGAGACATATATGAGGACTCGTGCAGCAATTAGAACAACCCAGCAATGCACGACGCTGAGAAAGATAAAGATGAAACTAAAGTTAGGAAAAACACTTAAAGAAAGAAGATAAAGCAATGAAGCATATGATTACACATTACAGAGGGACAACCATACATGTATACTGTGTAAACTAATCAATTACACAATATGCGGCCCTTTATAAGTCCCCACATAAACTTCAATCTCGTGCAGACTGGGAAGTAGCAAAGTGTGCCCACCCCCCAAATCAGCATGGTAGTCGGAAAGATAAAGGAAAACCCAAAAATGGTCATGACAAGTGGAATCACAAAATTCTTAAAGCACACCTGCTACACTAGCAGAAAAAGGCTTACTAAAACAAACGTACTGGGATGTCCTTTTTCATGTTTTGGGGGTTGGTAGATGCACAGGGGACCCGATTATAGCACTTAAGGCCCTTTCACACCAGACGCGTGACAGAAAAGCGAAGCGAATATTTCGCGTCAAAACCTTTCACATCAGCCGCGACACAAATTTGCGACGTTTCAGAGCTTCAACATTCCAAAACATTCGTCACAAACACTTCATCATTTAGTGAAGACTAGTTTTTCGTTTAATTTAAAAGACCGAAAAGAAGGTTTTGGGTGCACCCAGTCTTAAAGAACAGAGAGTCTGAAGAGGAGTCTGTTAATCTTGTACAGGAGCTAAAACTTTATCATTGCCGGTTCTGCACTTACTTTCCAAAGTCTGTGGGACAATTTGAGCAGCTAGCTCGAGAGACAGTAACGTTAGCAGCGCATCTGACGAGACTAACACACACTTCAGGAAACCAATCGATCCGCAGCAGATGTTTCCAGATGAGTCACAATGTAAACATTTCAGCGCCACAGACGTACTGGTGGCAACACATTCACTTTCAATAATCGCGGACGCTAGGGGTGTCAACAATAATCGATTCGGCGATGCGGGGCATGAACGATTCAGCATCGATGCAGCAAAGTGCCATAATCGATTATGTCACTGCTTATTTTCTGGCGGACGATAAAGTTGTGAAGTTTCAAATACTTCCGCTTCCGGGAGAATATCAACAACAACATGCAAGATGTCTGAGGCGGAGGGAGATGACCGCGACAGACGGGTTATTAAAAACACACCCAAAGCTTGGAAAGCGGCACATTTTGGATTTTATGAAGTGAATGGGAAACTAGACAAGTCTTACGCGGTGTGTAAAATCTGCCACACTAAAATTAAGCACGTTGGCAATACAACTAACTTTGCAAACCATGTCGATGGTTAACTTCAACAACAACACAAAAAGTCGACACATCCCAGCCAAGAATTGACGAATGTCAACATTGCCACACAGCTCCGAGAGAGCAAAGAGGATCACACGATCGGTGGCATGTTTATAGCGAAGGATCAATGACCCTATTCTGTGGTAGAAAATGCGGGGTTTCGCCACATGCTTAAAACAATTGAGTGCCGATATAAGCTACTGACATTACCGTATTTCACATCTTAATATTTTATTGTATGCAGCTGATGTGATGGTAGGATCAGGACAGGCATATAATTGTCATTGTCTTAAAGCTGCTAAGCTGCTGTTTTGTTGAGAATAGTTTGCACTTTACTACTTGAAAAAAAAATTCACAGTAATAAGTGGTTACTGTGTGTTGTTGCACAGAATATTTTTATTCCTGGGTGGTTGTTGTTAAAATATTGTTACTTATTATTTTAATATTTGCACAGGACTTCAGGAAGTGCCCTGTATTAGAGCTGCTATTTCACTGGGTGTAAAAAAAACAAAAACAAAAAGCATTGAAAGCTGTGATTTTGATTGTTTTCTTTTTCAGGTTTTAAAAATGCCATATCCAATACCCTGTACCAGTGAATTTGATTTAATTACATTTTATTTTATTTTATTTAATCACATTTTATTTTATTTAATAACTTTTATGTCAAAGATACAGGAGACACATAGCAGCCAATAAAATCTGTTGTTTAATATCTGCTTGTATTGCCTCATGTCTGATGAAAAATTTGCCTTGTGTGCAATAGAATCTTGATGCATCGCAATGCATCATAAAATTGAATTGAATTGAATCGTTGCCTAGTGAATCGTAATCGAATCGAAATGTGAAGGCAGTGCCAATGCACACCCACACACATTGAGTGAATAGCTCGTGACATCAACTGGGCATTTCATCACCTTTATTTCCTTGTATGTGATTGGTTGAAGCCGTTTCTGTCGCCGTAAAAGGAAGAAGAAGAAAAAATCGATATAGAAAGGAAAAAAATAAATGTTGTTTTTTCGCTGCAGCACACTCGCGTTCAGTGTGGAAGTGCTCATTACACAAACAGCTGATCAAAAAATACAACTATTGCGTGAATTATTCACACGTCAAAATCGCATCCAGTGTGAAAGGCCCTTTATACACAAAAAAAGTAAATTTGTCATGAAATGACCCCTTTAAATGTTTCAAAATTTGGACGGTTCAAAATTTCCAGTTCCTGTCAGTCAAACTCAAATTCTGGTTCATCTTTCTGTGGTGTGTGTGGCCAGTTAAAATTCCAACTGAACTGAAAGAGAATAATTGAAGTCAGAATTTTGTCCTGATAACAGCGGGAAACTAAGGTTTTTACGTCTTTTCACACATGCATTCAACATGCCTTGGTTGCTTTTCTGCTCTCCTCCAATTACTTCGACAAGGCCCAGGCCTGCTTGAGCTAAAAATCACAGTTCTGATCTGGGGTGACATATTGAATCAAGGTTCATTTAAGTTGGACCATTTACAGAAAGCAACTCAAGACTGTTGTTGTTCCGACCAGCAGAATCAATGCCAGACAGGAGCTGTTACATTCGTGAACCGCAAGATAACCTAATAATCCTCAGACTTTCTTGAGTAAAATGTGTGATATTTATAAGAGACTCTAAAAATGATCCGCACCTGATAATGTGTATTTTTTGGACATCTTTTGCTCCTATTGTTATGCTTTTAAACTGTCCAGCGGGTTCAGTATAGCGTTAATAAATTAACCCACATGATTTGAGTGACACAGCAGATTCTTAAAATGTCCAGCAATGGCTTTTCTTGGTCATTCATAGATTAACATATATTTAGACAAGACCCCGTTTGGGTTTTTCTAGAGGTGAAGGCTGAGACCACACTTCGGTTCACTATAGCCAAAGCAAAATGGGAAAATTACATTATAAACTATAACTTTATGGAGATGACCACCAAGATTAGAGGACGATGATCAGTCCAAGTACACTCGATTCTTTCTGTGATGTGATTCAGTGTTGGCAGAGGATGAAAAGTATAATAAGCTGTTTGGAGAGATTATTAAAGTCTTCTTGTGGCCGGAGGAGTTAAACCCACCACAGGATAGACTAAATATAGGGTTAGCTATTGTTTTCTTGCCCACCCTTAGACGTATGAAGTTGTTATTTTTACTGGCACATGCAAATTTTTGCCTTTCAAAGCAAGTTCAACAAAGATAAAAGGTTGAAATTATTTTGCACTCAGTCAGTGGTGAGCCTTATTTTCTTTCTTAAGTGTACAACACGCAAGCGAATCCACTCCGATTTCAGATTCTGAAAGTTGTTTATACAGAAAGTTCTGTCGATAAGATTATTTCAGATCTTTCCAATCTGATTGTACAGATCATGAATTATTAAATTGGTTCATTTAATCTACAGCTCACTTCAGTTCTCATCTAACAGTGTCAGTGCAGTCAAATCAATAATATTGTTGAATATTAAGTGTCCCCAACTAAGCAAACCAGAGTAGGGGTGTAACGGTACACAAATCTGACGGTTCGGTACGTACCTCGGTTTTGAAGTCACGGTTCGGTACGATTTCGGTACAGCAGTTTTACAAAATAGCTTTTTTCTTTTTTCTTTTTTGTTTCAAGAGTGGTATATATACTGAAAAAAAGTGTCTGTCCTTAAATTAATTCAACTATAACAAAGTTTCTGAAAGATACTGCTGTAAACTATATAGGGAGTCCTTACTTAGGTTACACAATATATTCTCAAGCCGTTGTCTTTCCGCGGTTGAAACCGAACCGAACCAAAAGCCCTGTACCAAAACGGTTCGGTACGAATCACTGTACCGTTACACCCCTAAGCCAGAGGCAACGATGGAAAGCAACCCAAACTCCACAAGGTGACAGAATGAAGAGGAGAAAAAAAACTTGTGAGAAACCAGGCTCGGTGCCCCTCTGGCCACAGAAAGGGGATCCCTACAAAGGTGCATCATATTTGGGTGTCCTTGACATCAAAGAGCTCAAAAACTTGACTCATTTTTTGACTCGTCATCATTTCCCACTTTGTTCACTGGAGTAGAAATCCCTCACGTGTACCCGAGTGAGTGGCAGGACTATTTATACACACAGAAAATCCATATTACTGGAAATAAGAGAAAATTACACATTACTGGAACATGCAGTGAAGAATGTCGTTTCCCAAGATTAGCTCAGATACTTAAATTCTTTGAAAGAATTGCAGCTCTGCTGAAGGTCAGACAGCCAGTTTTTCCATCTGATTCATCAGGGACTTCTTGCTTTTAGCTTTGGCTATTTTACAGGTCTACTTGAATCATGTAATCCCATAACCAATCGAGAGAAAAAAAGACTTGGTTTACCACACACCACTGTCTACCACCCAGATAAATTCAATCCATTAGTTACCAAACAGTATATGATTTGTTTGTCGTTGAGAACAAACCCCTTATTTAACAGTTCATGCAAACCGGTAATTTGAGGTATAACAGTTTCCCTGCCAGTCCAGACCTCAAATTCAGAATTAAATAAAACTTAATTAATACATTCTGATTTTAGTAGCCTACTAAGAATATCTTTATTATTGTCATTCTTTTAAACAGATTACTGTAAAATTGTAGTAGGAAAACAGGTTGATGACAAAAGCAATGCATGGTTACAAGAATGCATTGAATGTCCACTTGCAGTTTATTGCAAATGTTAAAAGTATGTTTATTTTCAATTTAAAATGATTAAATGGATGCCCCCTTATTGGGATAATAAAACCCTACCCGAGAAACACTTTATTATTAAACACGTTAGACACTTTATATCCCATTTTCAAATATTTGCTTCATTTTATTGAAAATAAATGCCTTTCCAATCTGATATGCTGTGCTGTGTTAAGTCTTTGTGGGGCACTGGGCTAAATTTAGATGAAGCCGGTTTAGTTGGCTAGCCAGATATGTTTAAGTTTAGTTTGTGCCAATCCT
The DNA here is from genome assembly GCF_024679245.1 of Pseudorasbora parva. Classification (NCBI taxonomy): domain Eukaryota; kingdom Metazoa; phylum Chordata; class Actinopteri; order Cypriniformes; family Gobionidae; genus Pseudorasbora; species Pseudorasbora parva. The sequence goes on from NC_090192.1 coordinate 3,561,221, forward strand.
GGGTTTTAGGCACCATTAAAGTGGTTTGGCTTTTAGCTGTGTTAATCGCCATAGTAACTTACGCTCCACGACTTACCTGCTCCAGCAGCTTATGTTCTGGATAAGAGATCTCAAACTGAAATTGGACCAATCAGCTGTGAGCAAAGTGATACACTTCTGATGCAATAAAGCCACACACCCTGTTTCTACTCCAAATTAAAGGTCACGACATTGGCCAGCATCTGGCTTTTAACAATGCTTATTACACGGCTCTGTGAAATACTTGATTCTGATTGGTCAATCGCGCATTCCAGCGGTATGTTATTTCCAGATAACAACCACTCATCCGGGTACTACGAGTTATCTTGACCGGCACTATTTCTACGCTTAACGCTGGCGCCATCTTGTGGCTTAAACAGCCGTGGGTTACAATGGAAGACTTCAAGGCAGGTTTCCTTTATAAAGTTTTAAATATGGATATTTTTCTTACACAAACGCATCGATTGGAATCAGAAGGCTCCATTAACCCATCGGAGTCGTGTGGAGCAGTTATTGACGGACAGCTGCATTTTTTATGGACTTCAAACACAACTACAACTACTGCTGGGATTAACGTTAGCCTGGACTTTTTAAATATAACTCTGATTGTATTTGTCTGACAGAAGAATGTCATAAACACCTATAATGACCTGAGGGTGAGTAAATCATTGGCTTGGTTTCATTTTTGGGTGAACTAACCCTTTCAGCATTCATTCTCAACATTTAGCAGCAATAGATAAAGTCTTAAAGCAGGTTGGAACTGTTTTTCTTCGCGGAAGCTTTGCGTAAGAGCTAATAAAATATTTAATCTCAAGACAATATTTAGTGTCTAATTTATTTGAGACTAGTAGCCGTGTAATAAGCGGGATAATGTCCACCCAGCCGGTTGTTATCGCAGAATAAACCCCTTCAGAGTGATGCTCCGCTTCGCGTCGGGGTCCTGATCGCTCTGTCGGGGTTTATTCTGCGATAACAACCGGCTGGGTGCACATTATCCCTTACTTATTTATAATAATAATAATTTTGAAGGATTTAGATATAATTTAGGTAATTATTATACCCTTAATCAATTACACATTTATCATTTTAGTTAATCAATCATTAATAGGCACTTTGTAAAAATTAATATAAATAGCCTATATAAAGTAATACAAATAAGCTTTAAAATCAATAAATAAAGCTATTAAAAAGAATATTACTGAGCTTAAATGTTCAATTCTCTCTATATATCAACTAAACTAACTTCATAACTTTTACTTGCATTGACATATAATATTTTTTCTTTAAGTTGTCCTCTTTAATAGACAGCTCTTTTCTTCTTGCGGTGTAAATTTGTATAAATTCGTAATATTTTACAATCATGTAATAGTCAGCAGAAGAGAGAAATTAATCACACGGCTTCTCTTGTGAGAAGTGAATCTCAGTTTCACAGCCTGTGATTGGCTGTTCACTACTGATGTCATATCCCTGATCCACAGCCTGTGATTGGCTGTTCACTACTGATGTCATATCCCTGATCCACAGCCTGTGATTGGCTGTTCACTACTGATGTCATATCCCTGATCCACAGCCTGTGAATGGCTGTTCACTACTGATGTCACATCCCTGATCCACAGCCTGTGATTGGCTGTTCACTACTGATGTCACAGCTGAACTCCTGAACTCAGGATCAAAGTCTGAGTTGACAGAGAAAGCTGATGATCAGCATCATGGTACCAACAAAGCCTGAATAGTTTGGTTTGGTTTTGGTTTCATTTGCTATTAAAACATCCTGGAGCTTGACGTGAAAATGCTAAAACTAGCAAAAAACACTTGTAACACGTCTGGTGTCGCATTGCCCCGGGGGTATGATAGAGCCCTATGACTTCAAAATATCTGGAAAAAAACGCATTGTAGTCCAAACGGGTTGTTCATTGTAGTTCTTGGAAAGTGGATTCAGTTGAATAAAATATCTCCCTTTGGAGTGGAGATTTGTAACCTAACAGATCTTTTTCATGCTCCAACAGCAACATTACACACTAAATCAAGCATAAGACCTCTACTACATTTTCACAAGGGAAGCTACATCTCCCATACACATTTCAGGTAAGCCGTTTTACGTAGGCCTCAGCAAAGGTCAAAAGATGAATAAATGTGCTGAATTCGCCTCTGCCCATGTGGTAGGGCTCACGGGTCAAGCTAACAGGGAGGTACGCGTGAGCTGTATTTTATTTTCATCAAAACGGCTCTGATAACTCGACAAAGTTAACACAAAGAGTAAATTGATACCGAGATAAGCATTTTTCAAAACCTGTTTGCCTCACCGCTAAAGAAATGTGAGCGGAGCTTGCATGATTGAATTAGCGAAACTTAAGCCACTACTGCATAACACCAAATTCCCCTCCCTGGATGATCCTGTATCCTTCAGAGAGGTAAATACTGAAAACTCATTTCCAGCCCTCTGGTGCAGGTCTTTGTTTAGCTCTAGCCGTCGCCCGCTTGCCGTTTTAAGGCTGTGGGGGGTAGACTAACTCAAACCATCTGACTTACTGAACAATTTACATAAAGTCAAAGCAAAAGTTGTCTTCCATCATAACCAAGGCACTGTAAACCGCACACGGGCGGGTCGGGTTTCCATCCTCACATGAGGTGGTCCGCAGCGCCCCGCTTCATACTGTATATAATCTGCCCAGCTTAACCTGGGTTATGGACTACTTATCACACAAAACAATGGTCAGGGTGAAACCGCAGCTGCCAAGAAGCCGTATGGAAGAGTGAAATTCAACCCTGAGAAAACTTTACTGCGATTATAGGCAGATTTAAGATGGGGATTACAACAAGAGACGATGCAACGACTCGATAACAGTAGGGCGGTCACGTGTGTGCGTGAGGGCACCGTCCAGCCGTGTTTGAAGAGAAAATATATGCAACACATGTCCTCTGCTAGCGCGAAAGGGTGTTGAAAAGAAACGGTTCCAGAACCGGAGGCCTGCGTGCCGCAGAGGTCCCGCTGACAGATCAGCCGACGCTTTTTCCAAACTTTCACAGCCCCACAGACCAAACAATGGATTCCACTTCAGTTCAGAAGAAACAGCGCCTCCGGAATCAGGAGAGAAAAATGTACATGTGGCCATAGGGATGACAAGTTCTGGATATCAAGTACCAAAATAAATAAATAAATAAAAATAAAAAAAGAGGTTACATAAACCAAGTCTCTTCTGCTCACCAAGGCTGCATTAATTTGTTCAAAAATACAGTAAAAATACAGGAATATGGTGAAATATTATTTTTTAATTTACAATAACCATTTTCTGTTGTAATATATTGTAAAATTCGCCTTATTCACCTGGCGGCCATTTTGAAAACTCTAACGCCGTTGTGGGGTACACAAACCCGGAAGCTGGACTCCGATACAGTACTAATCAATAGCAGCATTCTGTGTCACTCACTTTCTGCCTGCTGTGTGTAACAAAATCATGTAATGCATCACTGATAATATGTTTATGTATATAGTTTTCATTTGTTAATGTTTTTTAATTTTCCTCCTAATGTAATTTCTAATGTTTTGCCCTTTTCTGGTACGTTTTTCCATACTTACAATATACAAGCAGGCCATTTGTATTCCTCCATACCAATAAATGTACATAGTTACCACTTACAAACCTAGACCAGTGTGCCTATCAATGTTTTTGAATGACTTATTTCTTTCTGATGTTCTGACCAGTTGTCAAGTTATGAAAGACATCATCCATGTGTAATAAAATTGTACTTTATTCTTAGGATAAATGGACATTTTATTTTACATATATGAAGATCCAGCTTATACATACACATCTCTCCCACATGTAAATTAACTGTATCAACTATAATACTGATCTGCCCACGTTGACACTATATGATAGATTAAAATAAGATGATAACATCACCGTTTTCTCCAGAATGACTGCAGCGGAATCAAATTTTGTTGCAGTATTGTCCTGTTTACACCGTGAAGCTGCTTTGGAACAATCGGTATTGTAAAAGCGCTAAATAAAGCTGACTTGACATGTCCCAGTCTTGCTAGTGCTCGAGTCTTTCGAACTTCGTCTGTAGTAAAATGCAGAAATTACGACCAGGATCCCTTCTGATATTTTTTTAATCCACTCTCCATGTAATCCCTTATCCTCCGGAAAACGATGAAAGGTTTGTCCTCTGTAGGATTTTATCCTGAGTGACAAAGTGCAGTGACACAGAATGCTGCTATTGATTAGTACTGTATCGGAGTCCAGCTTCCGGGTTTGTGTACCCCACAACGGCGTTAGAGTTTTCAAAATGGCCGCCAGGTGAATAAGGCGAATGTCATTCATTTCTGTGATCAAAGCCGCGTTTATATTCCAGTCTTCAGTATCACATGATCCTTAACAGATATGCCAGATCAAGAAACATTTATGATTATTATCAGTGTTGGACACAGTTGTGCTGCTGCAGTTCAGATCTTTCTGGAAACAGTGATACTTTTTTTCTTTCTTTGAAGAATAGAAAGGTCTAAAAACCAAAAAAAAAAATTGTGAATATATTTTTTTTTTTGTTACATTATAAATGTCTTTACTGTCACTTTTGGTCAAATTAATGCAATTACCGGTACATCTCACTTATCCCATACTTTTGAATGAAGGTCTACATATATTTAAAGTTAAAAGTTTTGTTTATCCTCCTGGGTGCCACTGTGCAAGTACGAGGACATTATAATTAAGTACATTTCTCTGAAACCATTAAAGGTCCCGTTCTTCGCGATTCCATCTTTCAAACTTTAGTTAGTGTGTAATGTTGCTGTTAGAGCATAAATAATACCTGTAAAATTATAAAGCTCAAAGTTCAATGCCAAGCGAAATATTTTATTTAACAGAAGTTCCCTTTCAAAGCCTACAGCGAGCGGCCGGTTTGGACTACACCGCTGCACTTCCTGCTGTAATGACGTCACTAGAACCGTTTGTTGACTAAAGCTCCGCCCACAAGAACGTGCAAAATAGGGGGCGTGGTCTCGTTGCTCTCCCACGTGGAGAAGAGCGCGCATTCAGCGCTTGCATCTCCCCGTTAAGGTAAGAGGCGGGACCTTTCCGGGCAAAGTGCGCTAAGCTGCTGTCCAATCACAACACGGGAAGCGCTGGACCAATCAGAACTCGTTACGTGTTTCTGAAGGAGGGACTTCATAGAACAAGGAAATCATCAGGCCGTTTTTAGGACAGAGGAAACAGCGCTGTACAGATAAGTAAATTGTGTGAAAAATACTGTGTTTTTTTACACGCAAAAATGAACTCATGTTATATTGCACACTGTAAACATAATCAAAGCTTCGAAAACACGCGAAGAACGGGACCTTTAAGTCTGGATGTCCTGTAAAGAGCACAATCAGCAAATTCAGGCTTTTCACAGATACCGTTTGTTTTGAGGTTTCACCAGAACAAAAACTTCTTCTTGGTCTTTAAAAATGACTGAATGATCCAATTTAGCACTCATATGGAAATATGATAATATTTTGTAGTTATTTAAATCTGATTAATTTTCTAATTGTTTGTTATAAATCAACATCTCATGAAGAGGTTATGGGGTTTTTAATCAAAATCACTTTATTAAAAAACAGGGCATTGATTTCATAAATGTCCACTGTAGGCACAATGGGACTTAAAGCCTGTTTATCAGGCACTTTATGAGACACAGCAAGTGAATAGGGAAATAATTTACATATCAATATTCCTATAAAATATTAGATATTATTATGAAAATGTTCTATTACTCCCTTTCATTACATGTTGCTCCAAAAACACATTAATAAAAATTAGAGTGTATAGATACAATGCATTAAATGGGAAAATCCATGTGTGGCCATTTTACACACATATTGCACAGTAGAAGTAAAATGGTATATCAATTAATTAGTTATGTTATATCTGTCATAACATAGGTGAGAATCAATCTTAAAGTCTGGTTAAAAAAATCCTGAAACCTAAACATGTAATGTTGAAAAAAAGAAAAGAAAAAAAAAGTCCTGGTGTCCACATACGAGGACAAAGCATAGCATATCAATAAATTATCATTTTTCTAAATGTTTGATGATCCATCCCCTTCAATTACCATCTGACATTTTATAACCCACACTAACTGTGCCAAGTCAAATGATCTGATATGCTAAGACATTGTGTGTCTCTTTCTCTTTCTGACTTTGTTGGTCGCACTTCTTGACAGAGACAGCTGCTTTCGAACGCTTGCTTTTGTACACATGTACACAACGATCCATCCTCTGCATTTTCATCATCATGAACTTTTATGACTGCTAAAAAAAAGAATATTAGCATAATCACAACCGATGCAGAAACCCCAAGTGCAGGCCATATGAAGTGCACGTCCGACACCAGGGTATATCTGTTTATCCATAACAAAAGGAGGCAATCGGGTATCCGTCTGCATTTTATGCCTTGTTTTCAGTTTTAGCTCTCCTGGTAGATCTAGCATTTTAATGAGAAGCAGATGTTTCTGAGACGGGACAGGAAGTGAGAAGACATGAGTCCTCAGTCCCGCTGTCACTAGAATCAAAGAGGTGCGCGATTATATCAATCACCCCCCCAAATCACCCATTAGTCGCATAGATTCTGCTAAAATGCATCTCTAGGTTTGTTTTTTCATACCTCCAGTCTCTAGATGTTCAGTGTTCCAATAAGAATGACCTGCAGCACTAAAACACTGAGATATGAATGACTATCGCCAACATGAACTGCGACACGCGATCATTGCATTTGGAAAGGTTTATGAACAGATGACAGCAGTCAAAACGATCTCCGTTCACACGGATCTCACATGCCTATAGACTGAATAATATGCATGGACATGATGTCTTCATTTGCACAAATTCATGTTTTTATTGTTTGCACAGAGATGATAATGGCATTGTTTACTTTTTTTTTTTCAGGCCCCCAAAAGTATTTGTCAATTCTGGTTTTCTTATTGGAACTTGGTAGACTTTAATTCACACTGGATTCAGTGTAAAATGACTTTTAAAAATGTATGCATTTAACCCTATAAATCCTATTGCATCATACAGAAAACTTTGCTGAAAACTTGCACGCAATCAAATTCTACTACACGTCTTCAGCCATCTCATTGATGATTTAGACTTTTTTTTAGCAAGTAAAGGGCCTTTTCGTATAATTTTAAAAAACATCCACTTTCAGCTTGCAGATCACATGTCTTTTTAGTGTGACAATTTTTTAAAGCAAAACATAAGAATATTTCAAGATGAACATTTTTTTTTTTTTGTGGTGAAGCAACTTAGATTTACTTGATTATCCATTATACATACATATTCATATATTTTTTTTAAATCACATTCAAATGTTTCTCATTTATCAAGCTTTTAATAAATGTTTGTGTTCATCTCTCAATCATCATTGTGTTGCATTGCATTATGTCTTAAAACTACAGAGCATCATAAAACTAGCATTTAAATACGGTCTTACTGAGACATATTATTGGCAGATACTGATATTTATATGCAAGTCTCTACTCTCTCCTATACTTGGCCAAAAAATATCAGAATTTGCACCAAATGTCATATTTTGCTCAGTTTTGGTCTTTGAATAAAACGTAGATATTTTTTCTTCCTCAGGAATGAGCTGCATAATCTCACTATATCAGACTATATGAGCCATAAAAGCCTGATGTATCAAATGTCATACAAAACACATGCATTGGGAAGTTTGTTCAACGTCCAAAAATCTGATTTGTCTGACTATTATTTTATATGTCAGGCTTTACAGAGCTAAGCTTCTCCTATACAAAAAGTGACATCAACAAAATGGACAGATTTTTATTCGCAGCTAGTCATTTTCTTCCCAAATTTCAAGGTCTGTATATAAGGACATTAAGACAGAGACTTAGTCAGGCGTATAAAACGATGCTTTACATCATAAGTGTTTGAGATCGTTGTCAAAGCAAATCTAGCGATTCAGCGTATCTGTCCGGGTCGCGGCTTGGACTGCAGTTCATGGCTGAGGTGTGCTTGATTTACGTCTGATGATCCGTCTCCCTTAATCAGTCTTTTCTCATTTAGACAGGTGGCATATTTCACCCAGGACTCTGCTGCGGGAGCACGTGTGTGACACTGAGACTCCCCTGCAAATCCAGCAGGTCTGTGTGAGTGTGCGCTCCACACTTTCAGAGAGATGATCAAATCCTCAGCCTCATCCACTGCTCATTGTGTTCCAGAGATGAAGCAAAACAAGCGGTGGAGGTGAGAAACAAAGTTACATGCGCCCTGGTCGTGCCATAAAGAATAGTCCGGATCACTTACAGGTCCAGCTGGCTCTCTCATTACTCTCCACATAAAACCCGAGCCGCTCGGCACCATGTGCTCCCATAGCTGCGGTCTTTTGTGTGTTTCCTCCACCTCAGACTCAGCATTCCTCAAGTGCCACAACAAGCAACAGCCACAGTTCGATATTCTAGTGTCGGATGTTTACAGTAACATCAAAACTTGAGTTACATTTTCAGTAAAACCATAATGTCGCCTCAATCAATACAATTTGTGTCAACACACACACACACACACACACACACACACACACACACACACACACACACACACACACACACACACACACACACACACACACACACACACACACACACACTTCCATATTCAGTCGTATGGAATCATTCATGGTCATTTTAGAATCAAAGCCAATACTGCCAAATTGTAGAATGTTACATTTTAAAAACTTATTTTTCTTCTTCTTCTTCTTTCGGCTTTTACCTTCAGGGGTCGCCACAGTGAATCATCTGCCTCCATCTAGTCCTATCCTCTGTATCCTCTTCTCTCAGACTGACTATCTTCATGTCCTCCAGTATATCCATAAACCTCCTCTTTGGTCTTTCTCTCGATCTTCTGCCCGGCAGCTCTAACCTCAGCATCTTTTTACCGATAGATTCACTCTCCCTCCTCTGAACATGTCCAAACCCTCTCAGCCTGGCCTCTTTAACTTTGTCTCTAAAGCATCTCACATGTGCTGTTCCTCTGATGGACTCATTCCTGATCCTATCCATCCTTGCCACTCCCAAAGAGAACCTCAACATCTTCAGCTCTGCTACCTCTAGCTCTTCCTCCTGTCTTTTCCTCAAACCATACAACATCGCTGGTCTCACTACTGTCCTGTACACCTTTCCTTTCATTCTTGCTGGTACTCTTTTATCACACAACAGATCTGACGCTTTTCTCCACCCATTCCAACCTGCCTGCACACGCTTCTTCACCTCTTTTCCACACTCCCCATTGCTCTGGACTGTTGACCCAAAGTACTTAAAATCCTGCACCTTCTTTACCTCTTCTCCTTGTAACCTCACTCTTCCACTTGGTTCTCTCTCATTCACGCACATGTATTCTGTCTTCCTGTGACTAACCTTCATTCCTCTTCTCTCCAGAACAAACCTCCACCTCTCTAGACTTTCCTCCACCTGCTCTCTGCTCTCACTACAGATCACAATGTTCTCCGCAAGCATCATCTGTCAGCCTGTCCATCACCACCGCAAACAAGAAGGGGCTCAGAGCCGATCCTTGATGCAGTCCCACCTTCACCATGAAGTCCTCTGTTTCACCTACGGCACACCTTACCCCTGTCTTACTGCTCTCATACATATCCTGACAACTCTAACATACTTCTCTGCCACTCCAGACCTCCTCATACAATACCACAGCTCCTCTCTTGGCACTCTGTCATATGCTTTCTCTAAATCTGCAAAGACACAATGCAGCTTTTTCTGACCCTCTCTGTACTTCTCCATTAACTTTCTCAAAACACAATGCATCTGTAGTGCTTTTTCTGGGCATGAAACCATACTGCTGCTCACAAATGTCCACTTCTTGCCTTAGCCTTGCACAACTTCATTGTATGGCTCATCAGCTTAATTCCTCTGTAGTTTCCACAACTCTGCACATCTCCCTTGTTCTTAAAAATCGGCACCAAAACACTTCTCCATTCCTCAGGCATCTCACTCTCTAACCTTGTTGAACAGCCTAGTTAAAACCTCTTCTGCCATCTCTCCTAGACACTTCCATACCTCCACTGGTATGTCATCAGGACTGCCTTTCCTCTCTTCATCCTTTTCAAATCTCTCCTAACTTCACCCTTGCTAATACTTTCTACTTCCTGGTCAACAATATTTGCGTCTACAACTCTTCTCTCCCTGTTATTTTTCTCATTCATCAGTTCCTCAAAGTACTCCTTCCTTCTTTCCCTCGCCCTCCTGTCACCTGTCAAAACATTTCCATCTCTATCTTTAATCACTCTAACCTGCTGCAGATCTTTCCATCTCTAACCCTCTGCCTCGCCAACCGATACACATCCCTCCCATGTCATCCGCAAACATTTAAATAATAAAGCAAAAATTCCATCCACAAACACAAGGCTGTATATGAATTGCCAATTTAACAAAATAAAGCTGCGTTCAAAATCACATACTTTATAGCAAGTTTGCATTTTCTAAGGAAATTTAAACAAAGAACTTACTTCTTGCAGTGTCTGTATAAAGCAGGTGTGTAGTATGAATACATCCGCCATGTTGGCATTATCCTCTGGCGTACGGGTCTTCTTTGATTTATGGCATAAGAGCAACACAAACACAATTCACTCAGGTTCAATTTAACTATGGACAACTTTCTTGCTTTTTCTCCATGAGTTTTAATAAATACTGCGTACTCATTTTACACTACATAGTAGGAAAGTAGGCCTAATCAGACACGTGTGGTACAACTACAACATGAAACACAACAAGAGACTACAAAATAAAAGACAATATAATTTCAAACTAAAAGTCTGTCAAAAATCATAATAAAAACATCAACCGGGGTCACACATTAACCACCATACATGTGTTACAAAAGAACAAATTAATTTATTTAATCCGTCAAATCCAGTCCTTTCTCTCCCGCTGCTCATGCTTAAAATCATGGAAATACCATATTTTCTTTGGAAATTCACCATGATAACGCCATGGTATTCTTTAAAATGCATTGAATACCATGTAAATACTATAGTATATGATGATCAGTAACATACACCGATCAGGCATAACATTATGATCACCTTCCTAATATTGTGTTGGTCCCCCTTTTGCTGCCAGAACAGCCCTGACCCATCGAGGCATGGACTCCTCTAGACCCCTGAAGGTGTGCTGTGGTATCTGGCACCAAGACGTTAGCAGCAGATCCTTTCAGTCCTGTAAGTTGCGAGGTGGGGCCTCCATGGATCGGACTTGTTTGTTCAGCTCATCCCACAGATGCTCGATTGGATTGAGATCTGGGGAATTTGGAGGCCGAGTCAACACCTCAAACTTGTTGTGCTCCTCAAAACATTCCTGTATTCTGACAGCTTTCTATCAGAACCAGCATTAACTTCTGGACTTTGAGCTCCAGTAGCTTGTCTGTTTGATCGGACCACACGGGCCAGCCTTCGCTCCCCACGTGCATCAATGAGCCTTGGCCGCCCATGACCCTGTGGCCGGTTCTCCACTGTTCCTTCCTTGGAGCACTTTTGATAGATACTGACCACTGCAGACCGGGAACAGCCCACAAGAGCTGCAGTTTTGGAGATGCTCTGACCCAGTCGTCTAGCCATCACAATTTGGCCCTTGTCAAACTCGTGCCATTTTTTCTTGCTTCTAACACATCAACTTTGAGGACACTATATTTACTTGCTGCCTAATATATCCCACCCTACTTACAGGAGCTGCGATGAAAAGATCATCAGTGTTATTCACTTCACCTGTCATAATGTTATGCCTGATTGGTGTATATATCAAAAACTCAGACTCAGTGTTTGATCTATATAAGTTACAGCGTACTCTGTATTTCACAAACTGTACTCAGACTGACCAAAATACTAGTTTGCAATCAATATGAACTCCAAAAATCAATCTTTTTCCCAAACCACTTGTTCTCGTGTACTCGATGAAATAGATATGAAAGAGCAAAGCCTACATTTTCCTCTGGGCGCAAGTGCATACATACACTTTCCAACTAAACACTGACTTAATCTAGCCAACTTCAGAGCTTATTCAGGCCTTTTTCTGGGAAGCTTTGAGAGTTTGGGATGCTGTATCACTTGTTGAGCTGTGAAATGAATCATTATAATGACTTCAGAGGAGGGCGTCAGATTGTGTCAGCTCTGTCTGATCCAATTCAAGCCCAGTCAATATGTGCAAATGTAGTCAGCTGAGGATTGAAATACAACTGCCAGCACAGATTTAAGTGAGTGCTGTGTGCATGTACATGTCTCTGGGTGTGGGTATAGGTTTTGTCATGTAGCCAGAGTATGAGAACGTGTCAGCTTAGCTTCGGTTTCACGTATTGACTCGTTCAGGGCGCTGGGATTCATGTTGAGTGTCTGAGAGACTCTCGTCTTTCGCACTGTGACGCAGTGCCAGAGCAGTCAGCCTTAACTATTGTATTTGTATTGTGAGAACATCTGTTTTATTTACTGGCTAATGGCTGACTCTAGCTTGGAGACTGCAAATGCCATTGCAGACACAGTGTGTGTGTGTGTGTGTGTGTGTGTGTGTGTGTGTGTGTGTGTGTGTGTGTGTGTGTGTGTGTGTGTGTGTGTGTGTGTGTGTCTGCATATATGAGAGGGAGCAAGTTAAAAATGGGGGAGCGAGGGCCAAACGTCTTCACATTTACATTAATTTGGCATGCTTTATAGCAGCTTGGGTCTATGCACACGACTTTGGCACTTGTGCGTTTCCACTCAGCCAGTAGTGTCACTTTACAGCTGCAGAAAATATGCACAGACTTGCACTTTCACCCCGTGTGTATGGCACAGATGGGCCTGTAAACTCTCAGAAAAAAAAGGTACAAAAGCTGTCACTGGGACGGTAGCCTTCAAAAAGGTTCTGTGTACAATATAGGTACTAATATGCACACTTCTGGCAAACCAAACCAATATGTACCACCCCAGTGACGGCTTTTGTACCTTCTTTTCTGAGAGTGTATAGTATCCCGGACTCTGTTAAACAGTAAAATATCTCATTCAGCCAAATGGGGTCATCAGCATTTTGATACACTCCTTTTTTAAGCCATTGTGGAGGGGAAAATATAAAACACTGAAGGTGAAAAGACTTTTGAAAAGTTAAATTAAAGGTACACTATGTAGCCTAACAGTTCCGTCTGCTAGAGGGCGCCTATTCAAAACAAAGGTGTAGTTTGATGACGCCAAGTTTAAGCTCAGGGACATGTGCTCTTCACCTCACAGCCGGTGGGAAATAATCGGGATAGGACTCGGGCAGAAATCATGTTGATGGATGTGATTATTAACGTTACTGTAGTGTGAAGCAGAGCAGGAGCAAGTGTTGAGGAGCTGAGCGAGGCCGCTGGAGCGATTGAGAATGAGATTTGATACCTCGCCAGCAGCGGGACTTTTATTATGCCACAGTCGTCGGTGCCATTTCCGCTTTTCCCAACCCAGGCTCATTGGAAATACGTGACTCTGTCTACATTTTTGCAACACCCTAATTATGTACCTCCAGGTACGTTTAACTGCACTTTTGGGGTAAAATGTCCACCGGAGGCGCTAAGTGGTAATATTTTTTCTCCATTCCAGATCAAGCCTGCAGTCTCCCTCTCATTTACTGAAGCTTTCGCGCCTCGATCGCACCGCGGTGACCGGTCCCAGTATAGCCGCCCCTCTGTGTTTTCTAATGGACGCGAGGCAAACTAAATAATAAAATTACACTTTAAAAATGTTTCCCCAAAGTTAGTTTATGTCACTGAAGGCAGTTATCATCACGATGATTTCATTTCAGGTGTTCGTTTTAAAAATAAGTTTAGTTTGAGATAGTTATTTGATGCTATAAAAACGGGGTGTGTGACGTCATGATTGACAGCTGAGACTGACGGCTTCTCTGAGTGAAGTTGTCTCTGAGGCACTAACGGACTTTTTTCGAAATTTTTGGGAGCAGATTAGAGCTTTAGCTTTAATTTCTACATTTCCATAACTGTTTATTTCACACCAACATTATTAATTGTTCTGCATCTGCGAGAGTGTGGGTGGGCTTTTGATATCGCGACTGTACTTCCTGCTCTACTTCCTGCGCTCTACTGCGCAACTCCGGTCCCGAAATCGCTACTGCGTAGACTCGGTCCCAAGATGTCCGCGCCGTGCAAGGGCGCCTGAAAGCTTCAAATCTGCCAAGCGGAAACGGATGATGTCGAGTCGTCCATATTTTTTTACGGTCTATGTTCCAGATGCGCAACATGACATCATGACTGATCTCACAGAATGAATATTTATAGCCTAATTTTATATTTTGGAGCAACTAACTTCACTCCTACCCTAAACTCTCAACAATATAAAACACGTAACAGGCAAATAAATGTACAGTCACGTGTATTTATTGCAAAAACTGACCAAAAAACTGTATAAAAGTATTAACTCATGTTGCATTCCAAGTCTTCTGAAGTCATACGATATCTTCATGTGAAGAACAGAGATGATCTTAATGTTTTAGTCCTTGAAATGATGATTGCGCTCCTTTGCGAACAGAACACACACGCACTTGTTCATTCATATTTCTGATTCAAATGATACACACGGCAAGTGACGCGATCGGTCACGAGACACACGACAGCCAATGCTGTCAAAGATGACCTGACGTTTCTTCCGGCGGCAATATTTGAAATCTATCTTTGGTGGATGGATTCGACATTACTGATCGCTTTTGGGGATTTTCTTCACACAAATCAATCATTTGGCCTCGGAACACTTGGGATGTTTGTACTTTCTGAATAAATTATGCCTGCAGTCGGATCTGCCTGTTATATCCTGTTTTTTATTATACACAAATGGTTAGATTTAGGGAAGGGATTGAGTTACGCTTTCAAAATGTGTCTGAATATGTGTGTGTCCACAAGGTAAATGGATTTATAAACATACTAAATTGTTTTTTTGAAAATGTAAAAATGCAGAATGTTTCTTGTGATGGGTAGGTTTAGGGGCAGTGTGTGTGTGTGTGTGTGTGTGTGTGTGTGTGTGTGTGTGTGTGTGTGTGTGTGTGTGTGTGTGTGTGTGTGTGTGTGTGTGTGTGTGTGTGTGTGTGATGGGTAGGTTTAGGGGTAGGGGCAGTGTAGAAAGATAGAATGTAACGCCGTTGATAAACACGCTAAAAAGCGATTATGCGTCTTGACAGCATGCCAAAATGGCATACGAATTGGCGTGTTATATACGCCATTTCATGAGATCAGTCTGGGAATGGAGAAAAAATATTACCACTTAGCGCCTCCGGTGGACGTTTCACCCAAAAAGTGCAGGTAAACGTACCTAGAGGTACATAATTAGGGTTTTGCAAAAATGTAGGCAGAGTCACGTATTTCCAATGAGCCTGGGTTGGCTTTTCCAGTCACGAGTATGAGGTAACGCAGCTCTGTTTATCATATTAGACACATTTAAGTGTGTTTAAAATGATGTTCTGACGTTACTCTGTGCGTTCATCAGCGGCTGCTGTGACTCTTGTTCACACTGCTAAGAGTAAAGCGTTTCTGCAGAATAAAACCGTAACCGAGGATAACTCAGATATGACGCCACTGACAGGCGACTCCCTCAGACGTCCCGGTTCATTGGTTAAAATAGCAATTTTCTCACGATTTACAAATAGTTGGAAACATTTGAATAAAATATAAAACACTGGCCTGGTGGTTCTTGGATAATTTAAGACAAAATGCCCCCACAAAGATCGCAAAATCCAAAATCCTTGCCCTTGTGTGGACATTTTTTTGGTCCTCGTGAGGAAAACAGCTTATAAATCATACTAAGTGACTTTTTTTTTTTATGTAAAAAATTGCTGAAAGTTCTCTGTGATGTGTAGGTTTAGGGTTATGGGATACAATATGCAGTTTGTACAGTATAAAATGAATTATGTCAATACAATGCCCCCATTAAACAAGGAGGGGATGAATTATGCAAATATTATTATGTGCATCTGTTTCTGTATACACAGGCATGTGGGTTTTTCATTCCTTCATGCATGTTCAGCTTAAATTTGTAGGTGGAAACAGCTATTGGACAACGTTTTGAATCTTAGATGAATCGGCCAGAAACGTCTTTTTTTTTGCCCATTATTGGTGTTTAGAGACATGAAGCAGCGCTTGCTACACACAGGCCTGCTGTATCATTTAGGGGGCTTAGGGAAAAAAGCAAAACAGGAACAATAAATGTAAATCTCAGGCCTGTATGCCAGCTGCACACTCGTTTCCTGGAATCAAAGACCCCATCTAGGTAATTCATAATGAGGGAATTATCCAGAGGGGTGGACACCAAAAATGCCAGTAACGGTGTATTACATCCTATAAAAGGGTAAATGCTTTTATCCAAAGCAGAGGAAGAATGCAAGGCCCTCAAAACAGACCACGGGCATTTTGCCGCACTACTGTCACCAAATTGAAATGGGTCACCAATCAGAGTCAAGTATTCCAGAGTGACACATAATAAGATGGCGTATGATAATGGTTTTTAACATTGAAAAAAACACACATCCTTTAAAGGTGATGGTGAGAAAAAGTAAAAGCAAAATATAAAGTCCTGTTTTCCATCAGCTAAGTTTGCAAACTCTTTTATCTCAATGTAGAAATCAGACAGGCAAAGACGCAGACAGACACACTGGAGGATCCAGTTTCAGCCTCTGCTCGGCTTGTGCTGTTTCACACTGTTGCATCATACGGGCCGAGGCTCCTGTTTCTCTTTGGGGCTCAAAGGACCTAAATGTTGCCAGAAGAAAGAAGTGCATATACAAAAATAAAATTACAGAGCAGCATGAGATCAGTTACAGCTGTTAGCAGGGACAGTGATCACACGGCCACAATACTGTTCCAATATAAAAGTTAAGCCGTGTTGCATAAACGTCCTTTCACCACGATTGCAAAGCTGTAATTTGTTTGGCGAACAAACATTGTTGGACAGTCACTAAGGTCACGGGAACACTGGTCATTTAAACACATCTGTAACTAATGGTTTTCAGTCCAATACTGACAATCAGTGTCTAACTCCAGTAGCCCCATTAGTGTCTCGCTTCTAAACGTAGGAATCAGTGGTGCTGCCCTAATAAATGTGCATTTATGGGCAGTTTCAGTTACATAACATTATCCAAGTGCCTGCAAATGTCTCAAAATACGAAGCTTTCTTTTGAAATGATGAGAACCTGATCCCTTTTGCTCGGTGACGCAGAAAACGGCCTCGCTCTAAATCAGGTGGCTTCTGACGGGAGAATGAAGCGATGGCAGACCTGATTATAGGGGCCTAAAAGTGAGTTACCTGATCTGTAGCACATTGTATATCTGCCATATAAAACCCTTTATGGATCTAAATAATATTTCATTGGTCTTTGGGTGATAAAGGTTAGAGAATTGTGAGGCAGAAGTGAAAAAACTGAATTTTTTTATATCATATCAGACACTCCCTTTGTGACCTGGCTTTCATTAGGAAGTAGTTAATGTGAATATGAGTTTTAAATTCAATTAACAGAACACATGTCGAGTTAATTTTACCCAGCAAACTGGGTTGTTTATTTAACCCAGCATAATCGTTGATTTGTTTTTACAATAATACTAGCTTTTTTCTTTTTTTCCTTCATACAGGAATTCATGTCTGACTCCATATTCTGTCCATAAACAATCAGTGTACAGTTGAGAACATATTTTAACACCCTAAATATTTATTTTATTTTTCTAACATTTTATGCAAGATATCAGTTTCTATCACACAAAAACTACCCTGGGTTGTCACGTCTGACCCAGGATCTGAGTAACACAAAAACTACCCAAACACTGGGTTGTTACGTCTGACCCAGGATCTGAGTAACACAAAAACTACCCAAACACTGGGTTGTTACGTCTGACCCAGGATCTGAGTAACACAAAAACTACCCAAACACTGGGTTGTTACGTCTTACCCAGGATCTGTGTAACACAAAAACTACCCAAACACTGGGTTGTTACGTCTGACCCAGGATCTGAGTAACACAAAAACTACCCAAACACTGGGTTGTTACGTCTGACCCAGGATCAGAGGAACTCATAAACTACCCAAACACTGGGTTGTTACGTCTTACCCAGGATCTGTGTAACACAAAAACTACCCAAACACTGGGTTGTTACGTCTGACCCAGGATCTGTGTAACACAAAAACTACCCAAACACTGGGTTGTTACGTCTGACCCAGGATCTGAGTAACACAAAAACTACCCAAACACTGGGTTGTTACGTCTGACCCAGGATCTTAGTTACACAAAAACTACCCAAACACTGGGTTGTTACGTCTGACCCAGGATCTGTGTAACACAAAAACTACCCAAACACTGGGTTGTTACGTCTGACCCAGGATCTTAGTTACACAAAAACTACCCAAACACTGGGTTGTTACGTCTGACCCAGGATCTTAGTTACACAAAAACTACCCAAACACAGGGTTGTTACGTCTGACCCAGGATCTGTGTAACACAAAAACTACCCAAACACTGGGTTGTTACGTCTGACCCAGGATCTTAGTTACACAAAAACTACCCAAACACTGGGTTGTTACGTCTGACCCAGGATCTTAGTTACACAAAAACTACCCAAACACAGGGTTGTTACGTCTGACCCAGGATCTGTGTAACACAAAAACTACCCAAACACTGGGTTGTTACGTCTGACCCAGGATCTTAGTTACACAAAAACTACCCAAACACTGGGTTGTTACGTCTGACCCAGGATCAGAGGAACTCAAAAACTACCCAAACACTGGGTTGTCACGTCTTACCCAGGATCTGTGTAACACAAAAACTACCCAAACATTGGGTTGTTACGTCTGACCCAGGATCTAAGTAACACAAAAAATACCCAAACACTGGGTTGTTACGTCTGACCCAGGATCTGAGTAACACAAAAACTACCCAAACACTGGGTTGTTACGTCTGACCCAGGATCTAAGTAACACAAAAACTACCCAAACAATGGGTTGTTACGTCTGACCCAGGATCTGAGTAACAAAAACTACCCAAACACTGGGTTGTTACGTCTGACCAAGAATCTGAGTAACACAAAAACTACCCAAACACTGGGTTGTTACGTCTGACCCAGGATCTGTGTAACACAAAAACTACCCAAACAAACTGGGTAAAACAAAAACTAACTAAACTGTCAAAAAAAAATGACCCAAATAATTGACCCAAAAGGCTCAACCCAGGATTTGGTTAGTGAAAATAACCCAACATTTTTTGGAGTGCATTTACGTCTGCTTCTTTCTTTTTCCCACATGTGCTGCCAATTATAACGCAGCATACAGCGATTATTTGGGTGCTTTTTCTCTTTGTCTTGATCCTACTTTTTTCATAAGTCATTGTATGCGAGACATTTAAAGCTCTGGCTCTTGAACCGCGTGACTCCCCTGACAGGCCGCGTACGCAGACAGCACTTAGGGTACAGTTTCAAAGCCATTGTGCATTCCTCATGCTCACCACTGAAAACACATCAGTCCACAATCTGACCACTGCTCGACGCTTGCACACACTGTAAGTCAAACAAACTACCAGTTGCTCTGTTGCCTCCAAAAATTTAAATTCTTGCTTTTGCAGAGTCGCCGCAAAAATGTAAAAACATTGGAATAGTTGTTATGCTGAAGAAAACCCAGCAAATTATCATTGCACCCACACATATTAGCATTTCATTAGTTTGACATTATAACCACAGCTGTTTACTGAAACTGAAAATATAAACCTACCTTGTTGGCCTAATTAATAGCTGTCAGCAAAAATTTAGCTCTGGATCATATCAAAACAGACTAAGCCCCCCTTGTCCACATATATTCAGCATTAGCGCTGAGGTAGACTAAAGGTGGATCTGGGTGGCTGCATTCATTAGCTACGATAATGCATGAGCAGATTGTTTCCATATTCCTGCAAAAGTACATGGACATGCATATTCAATGGTCAAACTATATAGTCCCCCTTTTAATAAATCACGCGGCCACTTCGGGCGAAAAAGAAAAGCCACAGAATTGACCTCTTCCTTGCGTTCAGGTATTTTCCTAGACCTTATAATTAGTCATGTGCGGGTAATGGCTTAGGAAAATATTGGTGACCACGTAAATGGTCATCTGTCTCATTACAATCAATGCACAGCAGGTTTGTTGTTCAGCACTGCATCGTGTGAGATCCAAAATTAAGGCATCAAACAGCACAAATCATTTAGTCCTGCTTTGCATTAAAAATATCTAAAAAGAAATTAAACCAAGATAAAATGTGAATTATGTACATTTTTAATGTTTCTTCTTTTAAGCATAAATCTATCTTTTTTAAAGTTCATGCAAAAAAATATAACATATTATATTATATAATATTATATTATACTATATTATATAATATTTTTTATAATATAATATAATATAATATAATATAATATAATATATACACACATTTTCAATAACATTTTTTCAAAAATATAAATATATCTTATTCATTATCCTATGCATTAAAGGCCTTCTGGCTGGGAATTGTATTGGAAAACTATAAAAATACACATTTATTGTCTGTTGTGTGATGCAAATACATGCCCTGATTCATTTTTAAGAATTTTTAAATTGGGGGGGGGGGGGGGGTAGTACAATATTTTTGCAGCATTTATGGCTATTTGGCTATTTTTATTTAATAAATCATGGCCAATATGTTTTAGGATATTAAATGTTTCTTTGCACTTGCAACAGATATACTGAAAGGACACAGTCCAAAAAAAAAAAAAAAAAATGTTATAGATGAACTAGATTTGGCATATATATGTTGGATTGCTCATGTTTTATACACACACACACACACGTCTGGTTCACAATCTTTGTGGGGACTCTCATAGGCGTAATGGTTTTTATATTTTCTATCCCCTTACACTGCCCTGCCCATAAACCTACCCATCTCTCTCTCACACACACACACACACACACACACACACACACACACACACACACACACACACACACACACACACACGTTTGGTTCA
Organism: Pseudorasbora parva; assembly: GCF_024679245.1. Lineage (NCBI taxonomy): Eukaryota > Metazoa > Chordata > Actinopteri > Cypriniformes > Gobionidae > Pseudorasbora > Pseudorasbora parva. Next base: position 3,582,255 of record NC_090192.1, read on the forward strand.
CTATCTTTGTGGGGACTCTCATAGGCGTAATGGTTTTTATACCGTACAAACCGTATTTTCTATCCCCTTACACTGCCCCTACCCCTAAAACTACCCATCACACACACACACACACACACACACACACACACACACACACACACACACACACACACACACACACACACACACACACACACACACACACACACACACACACACACACACACACACACACACATACACACACACACACACCTACCCATCACAGGAAACATTCTGCATTTTTACTTTCTCAAAAAAAAAAACTCATCCTGTACGATTTATAAGCTTTTTGAAAAGTGGGGACCGCTGGCTGGTCCCCACAATGTAATATAAACAAGGGCACACATACACACACACACACACACACACACACACACACACACACACACACACACACACACACACACACACACACACACACACACACACACACACACTAGGGTGCTCTGTGGACAGAGGCCAGAGGCAGGACCATCATTAGACAGAAATGAGTGAAAATAAACCTCCTAGGCAGACCCTGGAGGAGCAACTCTTATTATTGCTATTAATAATACAGCTTAGGCGTAGCAACCAGAGGTAGCCTCATTTTTAAAAATGATATTTACCCCCATTTTGGTGAAGGGGGGCTACAGGGGTGGCAAAATGGTTCCCACATGTGTGAATGTTAACGCTCTGGTCATTACCCATAAAGACTTGCACAAAGAGAACTTGATTAATTGGCCATGTCCTCTAAGCTCTGGAAAGGCCAGCTCCCAACAATGCAATTATCATCGGCTCGCTGTGTTTATTTGAACGGCAGTGCCAGCCAACACAAAGATGGGCCTGCTTCAAAAGACGCTGAATGCAGGAGCATAACTACATGTTAGTTCATCGAGTGTGCCATACTGCATTCATTAGATGCGAGCGGGTTGCCTGGACATGATATAATCGTCGATCTGTGGCATATTGCACTGTAGAAGTATTGGCATGGGCCGTGTCAGGCTCTACGGAGTTCTGGATTTAGTCTGCCAAAAACAAGCCATGGAGGGAGACGCCACCACTGTGAAGGCTGGATGTTACCATTGGCTGTGGTTTAGATTCGGTTCTGAGGTTCCTTTCAATCCCAGTTGCAGTGTGATAGACCAAGACTTGAAGGGAAATAAACAGAGCTGCTCTGCTAAGTGTCCAACTGATCGTGTGCAGCTCTCGGCCTTTGATGGATTTTCACGACCATTTCCAGTAATAACCGCATGTTCTGCTTACAAAATACAAACGTACGCTTTAAATTACAACACCGTTCGGATTGATAAAGGCATCCGTCACGTGCTAATCCTGAAATTCTTCGAAAGGCAAAAGTTTCAAATCCAGTGTTTAGGCCAACAAACACGCCGTGCTGTTTTCCCAATGTCTTTTGAGGTTCCCAAACATATTTCTCTAAAAGCGCTGAGTCAATATTAGCATGAACTCTGCACAAATAAAACGGATCCTTTCCTCAGTCTATTAAAAAGGAATCGTGAAATATTTATGCAGTCTATTTTTACATTTGGCTGAAAATGTAAACCACCTGTTGATGCACGCAGGCCTGGGATGTGAAATGTCAAAGTCAATCAAGTGTTATCAAGCGCGAGTGGATTAAATTGACTCATTATAGTTGAGTGCTGTCTCAAAGGTCTGCATGTCTTGGCAACTTCACTTCTTATATAATAACTAGGGAGCAAGGAGAAATTGTACACAGTAAACAGTGAAAACATGCGTTTAAGTTTAGAACAGGTAGGAAAGTCTTAGCAATGACATTTATATGTCAAAGAAAACAAACCAAAAAAGGCACAGCACGATTGTATGGCATTGGGTAACAGTTAAGGTGATGATACATGAGGCAACCTTTTTGAGCAATGTTTTTTGGGCACTTTCCCATTGAGAATGGGCAGCGAATTTCTCTCTGGACACTTTAGATTGACCGTGAGCCATGTGTCTCACCTGGTTGCCCATTAATCAAAAAGTTGCCTCATGTATCATCATTTTTAGACAAACAATAAGTTAATACAGACTAACTTACATTTTAGATATGGAATTGCCAGTTAAATTGTCCTGATTGATCCACCAAAGAAATACAGAGGAATACATAATGATTTAATGGCCCTATCATACACCCGGTACACTAGGGGCGACACAAGTTTTGTGTTATCATCTTTGTTATCAGTTATCATTTTCACGTCCAGCTCCACGTTGTTTAAATATCAAATGCACTGGTGCATCAGTTCCCCATCAGTGTGTGAGGGTGTGTGTGTGTGTGTGTGTGTGTGTGTGTGTTCCCCCATGGGTGTCTGGTCTGAACCAGGTGTGTTCAAGAGCATTGTTGGAGTGTTGCTATTGCGAGGAACTGAAAACCGCTGACCATTAATTGTGCTTGAGAATCAGCTCTTTTGAACTAATGGTTCTCTGTTACTTGTCGCCACCTCCTGACATATTGATGCAACCTGCAGAAAGGTTACATCAGTGGCGTACTGGATTATCCAACGAATAGAGCAGGGGTGTATACCGTAGCCTGGCTTGGGGAAAAAAATCTTGTGTCCACTATGTAGCCTACTGGATTTAATCCAGCACATCATCCATAAAGGACAAGGACAAGTTGGAAAAATCCCCAACACTAATGAACATACTGACCACCATATTTATTCATTTCTTCAATAATTTGCTTGTTTATGTATGTATGTATGCATGAAGGAATAATATATATATATATATATTAGGGATGTCACAATACTCAATATAATATTGAACCGTTCGGTACGGCATTCACGGTTCAATATGTGCTGGTGAATTGCGTTTTTTTCAGTCTTGCATTTAATTAATTATTTCCATTTTCTTCCGTTTCCGTTTGAAATATTCCTCTCAGTTTATTTCGGCTCTTTTTGAGTGTGCATGTGAGTCTACGCGCTGATATAAGCAAATATCCAATCCTATCCACTAAAGTTAAGGGGTGTTTACCCGCGTTTTAAAGCCTTGCCGGATAAACATTTCATTTGCGTGCATGCACTGACTGGTTTTGCATTGAGCGCTTGCACTAAACGTCTGTCAAACACACGTGATTACTGGTGTCTTACTGCACTAATACTGTCAAATACACACAAGGTTAACATATAAACACAGTCGGTTATATCTAAAGTGAAAGTAAAATTGTGTGCATTTATATGTAATGTAAGCAGGTTTTCAATTGACAGCAGCAGCCTAGTGAACCGCTTGTCCTTAAAGAGACAGTTCACCTCTAAAATGATGATAAAAACCGAGGTATGCATTGACTAACTGTATTGTTGCATCCCTAATATATATATATATTCCTCTAATATATATTCTTATTTTCTCTCCCTCCCTCCCTCCCTACTGGTGTTAAAAGTGGAGTGAAAAAATAAAACCTGCCGTGGACCCCAGACAAAGTGTTGTGCATTAGCATGCGGTTAGGCCGACTCTCACATACTCTGCTAATTCTGTCTGAGGTTCACTGGCAGTTCAGGCTCCACTATCCAGAGATCAAGTGTTAAATAAAGCGTTATAATCTCCACCTCCACTGAAATGGCTTTATGGACACATTCTCGAGGGAGGCCAATAAAATTGTTCTCCATTTTGTGCAACCATCAACAGCTTTAATCATGCATATTAGTTGTCCAATAACTTAAACGTCTTCTAATCCCGTAAAAACCTTGTGAAAGCAAAGCCGGTCCTCTCACCTAATTTTACCCCAGTGGATTGCGCAGGCGCCTGGGCAAATTCAAGTTGCGAGGCCTTTGGAAGGAAGAAGAAAATGAGGACCAGTGGGGAATGGCAAAACTGATACATTTGCTTGAACGGCTGGGTAAATAAATGATTATCATTAAACCCTGTAAAGCCTGACATATGAATAGTCAGGAAAAAATCTGATGGGAAAAGGGGGAAGAAAAAGCATCAAAATTGTGTTCAGAGATCCAAACTGAGCAAAATGTGTTTATTTTTGTGTGCAGTTGCAGATATTTATGTCCAAAGTTATTAAATATATCAATTCGATTTATATAACAATACAACAAATACTTACATAAAATGGATATAAATATCAGTCGTCACTCAATCGCTCATGTCTTTATTAGATATTTAAACATTTTATGATCAAAGCTCTGTAGTTTAAAACATACAATGCAATGCAACACAATGATAATTGAGAGATGAACAAATAAACCTTCCTCAAAAGCCTGATGATCATATTCGAGACTCACTTTTGAACATGATTTTTCTAAAAAAAAAAAAAAAAAAAAAATGTTTATATATATATATATATATATATATATATATATATATATATATATATATATATATATATATATATATATATATATTTATATATATATATATTGATAATCAAGTAAACCTAAGTTGCTTCAGTCCAAACGTTTTCATCTTTCATCTAAATATTACTAGGTCTTTTGAAAAGGTCCTACCTCAGTGACAGCTTTTGTAGCTTTTTTTCTGAGAGTGAATGGTAAGTCAGTCTTTTACAGTCATAAAATACTTAGTAAATGTTTTAGGCCGTGACATGAGCTGCAACAGCAGCCAATAGGAATCTGTCGGAAGAAAACTGCTATCAGAGGCTGTTCATTAAATAATAATCTTATATATTCATTTTTGAGAAGTTACATAAAAAACAGCTTTACCTTGTGCCATCTCATCTGTCAGACATTTAAGTTTCAACCCGTCAGAACCATAGCGCAACACAGCCGCGCCGCTAGATCAACAGCAAAGAGCACGGCAATAGGACAGCGAAGTCACGTCGCATTTCAGACTGCATTCATTTGCCGGGAAGTTAATCTTCATCGTTTGGCTAGCATTCCCAGCAGACGTTAGCTGTGAGACTTACATGTAATAATTCGATAGGAATACAATGTAAATACAAACCTTATTTACATCCAGGAATTTTCCTCAGAAAGTTCTCTCAGCAAAGAACACAAAATGACATGTGTATCCAGTTTTTACCAGATTGGCACAGACTACCCAACATTGGGTTACGTTAAACCAGCGCTGGGTAGGTATGTGATGACCCAGCAGTGGAGTTACAGAAAAACTACCCAGCGGTTTTTCAGTGGGTATTAAAAATAGCCCAATAAAATGACCCAGCAGGCTGAACCCAGCATTTGGGTTAAAAAAATAAAGCATTTTTTTAGAGTGTAGGGTTAAGAATGATTGCCGCTATCAAACGGCTATTATGTCCGGCTTGACGCAAACACACGGAGGCTCTTTTCCGGGACAATCTGGCAGTTTTGCAAGGGAAGCTGAAGAATGTTGGGGGAAAGTGAGTACTGAGTGTGTGCAAGCCACGTTCCCTTATCTCCTCCTCACCCCCGCACTTCCGAACCCCGTCGGAATGGAGCAGTAGGAAGTCACAGAGACATGGCCTCACCGGGAGCGCGCGGCTTAAAGCCCCTCACCAAACACTCGGCTTCCTCTCTCATCCCGGGAACGCCGCTCTCCATCTAGCTTTCTGTGTTTTCTTAAGGAAATAATTAAAACAAGGACAGAGCTATTCCAACAAAAGCCCTCACTCCCCTCCGAAGGAAATCATAGCGATATCCCCCTACCCGCGGCTCCACGCTTTGTTTTATGTGCTTGTAAGTCCTCGGCATTTGGGGGAATTGCTTGCCAGGGATATATATCTCACCGTGAGCTAAGACCCATGATGAACAGTCTGGGCAGCCATTGTTCAAACAAACATTGTTGTTTCTTCTTCTCTCTTTTTTCCCCTTGGCTTTCCTTGTCTTTCTGGTCCTCGTGTCTCGTTGCGTGGTGAAGGCTTGTGTGCTCTCACACAGCGCGCTGGCAGACGCGGTGCAGGCATTAGTGTTGATGAGCTCATAGTAAGAGCTCGAGTGCTTTAACGTCTCCATATAAACTGATACTCGTCCCCATGGGACCGCGCGGGTCTGCTCTGTCTGCTGCGGGACATCTGTGCTTTCCTCTCGCTGCCGTGATGGTGAGATCTTACTCAGACCAGCCGCTTCGATACGTCCCAGAAGAGAAACACATCAAGGAACAGATAAAACATGTGGTTAATGTATAGGGGCCGTGTGGGGTAAGATGTGTCAGCGGGAAAATGCATCGGCCCCCTCAAACACGGTGGCATGTGATTGCAAGATATGCAGAAATGTGACATCCAAGTAAATTCCCTGCATGCCAGGTAAAATGAGTTTTCTTTGAGGAAAAAAAAAATGGAAACAAATATAATTTCCCTCAAGCGTATTCACTGTAAAAGTTATCTTGATCAAATTTGGGGAACTAAAAGAGGGAAGCAACATCTAACATAACATATTTTCTGATCCCGTAGAAACACTTTTACATGGTGACGATTTAGTTTTATAATTAGTAAGATTGACTGCATTGTCATGAGAATTGTTTCAACATATCATTCAGCCTTAGTGTGTAATATACACTCAACTAAAGGATTATTAGGAACACCAGTTCAATTTCTCATTTATGCCTGGTTCAGACTACAAGATATTTTTGTCTGTTACGATAGTTACTGTGTCAGATTACACAATTTTTACTCCTAAAATCTTGCCGTGTCCTGGACTAGAAACATGTCAGACTACACGTTGCTACTCGACCAATCATCGCTTGTTGTCATTGTCTTTAAGAAACAAGAGCGTAAACAAACGATGTCTGAAGCAGCGTGTTTTGGCTGTTTAGCCAGTAGTTTAGCCAGTTATTAGCCAGTAGTAAAAGCTTGCCACCACAACATATTTGTAAAACATCTTTTAAGCTTACATTCCAGTAACGTTACTCACCGGGTTCCTGAAGGGCTTCCGCTATCGTTCGCCAGCATTTTTCTTATTTGGTGGTGGTAGTCCGTTGATGACACATCGTACAGGCAGGAATACTGTTGCCACAACTCCACGAACCTTTCCTCCATTTTATAATTCTACCTAAAGTTAGCCGCTCCGTCATCTCTCATGCGTTTCGCCGTGTTTGAAAGCTGTGTATGAAAACTGTCTGTGCTCTGGTTTTCCAGCATCACACGTGACAGAACCCGTCGTGAAGGACCGCAAAAAAAATTAAACATACTTGTCTTTCTGTCATGACGTCGTGAACTATCGCAGACGCGGATTCGTTTGTCGTATATTATGACACACTCTACGGTCTGAGTATTTCACAATCTGCTCAGTTACTGGGATTTTCATGCACAACCATTTCTAGGGTTTACAAAGAATGGTGTGAAAAGGGAAAAACATCCAGTATGCAGCAGTCTTGTGGGCGATGCCTTGTTGATGCTCGAGGTCAGAGGAGAATGGCCGACTGATTCAAGCTGATAGAAGAGCAACTTTGACTGAAATAACCACTCGTTACAACCGAGGTATGCAGCAAAGCACAACACACACAACCTTGAGGCGGATGAGCTACAACAGCAGAAGACCCCACCGGGTACCACTCATCTCCACTACAAATAGGAAAAAAGGGCTACAATTTGCACAAGCTCACCAAAATTGGACAGTTGAAGACTGGAAAAATGTTGCCTGGTCTGATGAGTCTCGATTTCTGTTGAGACATTCAGATGGTAGAGTCAGAATTTGGCGTAAACAGAATGAGAGCATGGATCCATCATGCCTTGTTACCACTGTGCAGGCTGGTGGTGGTGGTGTAATGGTGTGGGGATGTTTTCTTGGCACACTTTAGGCCCCTTTAGTGCCAATTGATGGCTACTTCCAGCAGGATAATGCACCATGTCACAAAGCTTGAATGATTTCAAATTGGTTTCTTGAACATGACAATGACTTGACTGTACTAAAATGGCCGCCACAGTCCCCAGATCTCAACCCAATAGAGCATCTTTGGGATGTGGTGGAACGGGAGCTTCGTGCCCTGGATGTGCATCCCACAAATCTCCATCAACTGCAAGATGCTCTCCTATCAATATGGGCCAACATTTCTAAAGAATGCTTTCAGCACCTTGTTGAATCAATGCCACGTAGAATTAAGGCAGTTCTGAAGGCGAAAGGGGGTCAAACACAGTATTAGTGTGTGTTCCTAATAATCCTTTAGGTGAGTGTAGATGTTTGTGAACGTAAAAGGTCTGCAAGGTTTCAAAGATCAAAGTGCACATAAAGGGATAAATGTGGTCTCCAAAATAAAAAGAAGTGATTCTAAATTGCCTGAAACATTTTTTCCAGTCTCGCTTCCTGCTCGAACCTATGTAGGTTTGTAACAAATTAGCATAATGCCCATTTATGGTCTTCATTATGTGCAATGCAAACAGCGTCTACCACATCCTGCTCAAGTCACGCTTGTGATGGTGGTTTGAATAACAAATTATGACAGAATTTTCATTTTTATGGTAGACTATCCCTTTAAGGAAAAAAATGTCCCTGTATGTTTAGATTTCTGTTATTATTTCAGATGATCTAATACTCATTTCTTTGCATAATGCATTATTTGAGCACTAAGTGGTTGTTTCATGTGGCACATTGTCCAGAAGCATTAAGGAATTCTTTAACGTTTTATTGTATCGTGTCAGACATCTAATGGAGAAAGTTTAGGTCAATTGCAAAGGCCCATTATCACCCTTCACACACAGCTGCAGATCAGAGAGTCATTAATGCTGCATTCAGTGGCCTGGCAATAATACTCCACTCGGTGTTCACAGCAATTGACCCATTTGGTCCAACTGTTTTTATAAACTTTTGAAACATGGCCAATTTCTATACTGCAGGGGCTTTTTGCTCGGTTCGGGGTAGTCACGGTCAGTGCGTGCCTGTGGTCTTCATTAAACGGCCGGGCGTTAAAAGTACAGTCCGGACCCTCTGGAGCAAGCGATAACCACACCTGAGCAACCCTGAAACTCCTCCGACCTCAGCCACATATCGCCTCATGAACCCTGACCCCCACCCTTCTGCAGTGCTGAATGCTGGGAGATTTATGTGATCAGTGAGTGTGAATCACAGCGAGATTGTAAAAGGCAGCTCTGGGGTTTTATAGAGGCTATGGACCAGAGAAGAGGACAGGGTTCAGTGTGACACACTGTGACATACAATGCTTTGGATTACATTACTGATCAATCACTCTATGCTGAGCTTCAGTCTGTATGTGTGGAAAGGTGAAATAAAAGGAGAGGTCTCAAAATCCATCTTAACCCTTACAAAACCTAACCTTCTTTTTTAGTTTTTGGTGTCCTTTCTAAAGGGCCGGCACAAGCATGTTTTATGATTTTGTTTTCATTCTGCAACGCAAAAAAAAAAAAAAATTAACACGCAACCATTAGTACAGCTGCAAATGCAAATTTTGTATTATACACTAAGTGTATGTACAGAATATTAAACTATTAAATTTTGTTCCAAATTATTGGCTTTAACTTCACAGTAAATGCTCCTCTGCAAGTGCTGTGTGGGAACGGCAGCGAGACAACACGTCAGGCGTCTACGTTTTTGGACTTAGCCAAGGTCAGCTTGCGGTTTTCTTCCAAAATAAAAGCTCAACGGTGTAACATTTGAAAACAAAGAAATTAAGACAAACATGAATGTTAAGCCGCCTTTCCACTTCTCATTCATTTGCTATGAAGTCGCACAGGGGTTTGCGTGGGATGCCGGCCAGCTGCGGATGCAAAATTTTCACATACGATTTAAAATGTGGATGCGCTATTTTTTTTAACTTGAGCGATCACGCCTAAGACACACTGACCGGATGTGACGTATTTCAGTGTTTCATTCAGATCATTAATACGTTGTTTAACTTTATCAGAAACACTTAAAACAAAATAGTTATTGATAAGCAATCAATTATTATTTTAACATTATATTTTTTTAATGTTGCATGGCACCGTATTATCACAAAAATGATTGTGGTTATTTGTCCCATATGTATAGCTGTTTATTGTTTGCATAAATTTATTCATTCCACCTTGGTGATAGTTCAGACGATACAGGCTCTTGCTTTGCATTCCTTTACTGGAGAAGCTAAAAAAGTCAATGCTCGAAACACAAGCTTTAGCACAAGAGATGTGCCTTATCAGGGAGATGTCCGAGACAGCGTAGGTTATGCTGCATTCATGTGCTCTCGGAATAATCGTAAATACGAGTTTGCTAGGTAAAAATTGCACATGAATGCCCTCCCATTTCAAAATTTGAATGGGATGAGCTTGTAATCACGACTTCAGAAGTAGGAATTATCACATTTCTGATAGCACGTGAAGGCAGCATTAACCCATGTTGCCGCGCAATATCAATGAAAGTTCATTACGACTGCCACTAGGGGCGAATTTGAGGCCAAATGTCGTGTGCAGTGGAAAGGAAGCTTTAGTGTTTTAATTGTACTGTTGTTTTGTAAAATAATAATATTATAATTATTATTATTAACATTGTGTTAAAAATAATTAAATACATTTTATAAACATTTTTTTTAAACATTACAATTATTAAGTACCCAAATTTTCCATACTTATGTTTGGGGGGGAAAATACATTTTTGTGGAAAAAATCTGGTTTTTAACAGAAAATATTTTAATTTGAAAATTCTACTGATAATTCATTGGAAAAAAAAAAAAAAAAAAAAAAAAAATTTGAACACCATTCATTACAGGGCTCAACATTAAGCATGTTCCTGTGCTTGTTCTTCGGATAAGTAAATCGGTCATTCATTATTCACGAAAACAAAATGTTTTTGTAAATATGTAAATGTAATGTAAATATAATTTATACTGAAGCAATATTCTCACCAGTGTTCAATCAGCTTTGGCATATTGAAATCTGCATATTTGTTATATGTTTACCTTTTTTTAAAGGGAATTTTCCCCCTAATCTTATATTATATTCTTACATTTTAACTCTACATTCAATTAAAAAAATACAGTATAGGGCTGTTATATGGCTGTTACCAATCAAATTAAATAATTTATACTGAAAAATTACACCTGCATTATATAATGTTACGAGATTTGTATTTTTTAATAAATAAGACATTTTAGAAGTATGTTTAAACATAAAAAACTAAACCATCAGTAGGTTGCAGAAGGTGAGTCTTAATGAGTGAGTCATAGATTCATTCAAACGGCTGATTCATTCAAACGGCTGATTCATTCAAGAATGAGGCAGTCGTTTACAAACAGATTATTGAATCTTTGATTCAACCGATTCATTTAAACACTGATTCTTTCAGTAACACACTGTTGCTGTGAGAAGCGTTATGGCTCTGCTGGAACTTTGTGGCTTTGAATCTTTGTTTGTTTGGAACATTTCACTGCTGAACTAGAACAAAAACACTCGATAATGCATCTAAAATGTAAGTGACAATGTTGTTTATTAATTGTTTATAGAACTGTCAAATGAAATCATTTTCAGTTGTGATGGTACTCAGGAAAACACTTTTGGTTGAGTGATGTTCTTTAATTGTATCATATGTTATAAATATAAAAACTAAAAGTGTTGAATGTTTACCGCAGTTTCTATGTGAGCGGCCCTCATGTGTTGTGATTTTTCCTCGAGAGGCTACGCGAGCGTCAACAGCATGCCCTTGTTATCGTCAGTTCATTATACATTATACTATTGTACTATTATACATTATATATATGGAGATTTGGAAGTAAACGCCCACGTCTAGGATTGGATAAGATTTGCATATTTAATGAGCTTCAGCTCCGCTGTCAGTTCAGTTCACGAGGGAGGGATTGATTTGAAAGCGGCACCGGAATGATTCTCTCACAGGGCTCGTAAACATCTTTAGCAAACAAACACAATGATTTATTTCTCATTCACCCGCGTTTGATTGTAATATTATTTTTGTACTACTTGGCCCACCCGATCGGTGGATAGAAGCGTAAACCGTGTGCATGCACACACACACACACACACACACACACACACACAAACAGATCAAGAAAGGAATATTATTTCACGATTTGAGATTCCCTGGCCTGCCGAAGGGCTTACATTTTGGTAGCCCGTCTGGAAAACACATAGCCCCAGGACTACTATTACATTTAAAAACGATGTTTTACTCACATAAATGTGCTGCACCATTCCTGTCGGATCCAATATAGAAGGTACAATGTTGTGTTTTAATCTCAATATGTCTGCAAATCAAGCTTGACCAGAGACTTGATTACAAATGATTCCGCAGTAAATTAAGTAACCACGCGTGCAATGTCTTCCCCACGTGAACTGGAACTTCAATAAAAATAAAGGAAGTATCACACATTCCTAATAGTTTTTAACTCCATGAGTCGGTGGGCGGGGCTACTGAATTAGACGTGCTGTAGAGGCGGTGCTTCGCAACAGACGCGCACACGATCGTATATGTATATATATATATATATATATATATATATATATATATATATATATATATATATATATATATATATATATATATATATATATTATCATGACTGTTTATATATCAAAAGCTCAAGCAAAAGTGAATTTCTCAATTCATCACATCTTTAAAACAATTGTTGGGGCTGTGGTCAGCTCTTCCATCTTTTTTTTTTTTTTATAAAAGTAAAAATTGTTTTTAAAACAAAGCAAATATGGCTGTGATGACTTGATGGCGTCCTGCAGTCTCTAATGCTCATGCTCAGACGTGGACAGTCTCTGATCTCTCTGGTGTGTGGCGCTTGAGTTCTGTCAGGTTTGGGTTGGACTTCGGGTCAAGTCTCGAGCTCAAGCCCTCCATCAAGGTCCTATCCAATGCAAAGATTATATGAACATGTCAACTCATGAATGTTTTTTTTAGAGCTGCTCTACATCTGTTTGCATCACTGATTCTGTTATTTTCCTGTTTACTTCCATGAAGCTGCTTCGAAAAAATCTGTATTGCATAAAGCACTATATAAATGAAGGTGATTTGACTTGATTTAACTATAACAAGAACATTACAATGAACTCAGTTCAATACACAAACTTGAAAATCTCAATTTAAGATAAATGGTAATAATCCTACTCTGTCTGACACTTCCTCACACCTGACATCACTGATTGAGTGAATCTCCTCAAGTTCTCCAGTCTACAGTAGATCATTTTAAACCATTGATGCTGTAAGATCTGCACTATCGTGGGCCGTTTAGCTGGATCCAGGGTTAGGCACTGGCTAATCAGATCCATGCATTCTAAACACATTTCAGTAAGGAAAGAGCTGGTTAGTCATGAACATGTGACTTGGCATCTATGAAAACAGCATCTAAAACATGATTAATACAAGGCAAAATGTTCTTTACTTTAAAGGTGAAGTGAGTAGTTCCTGCAACACTAGTGGAATTACAAAAATAAGGCCTATTTAAAATTAACAAACGCCCCTTTCGTGTGTCACACTCCCTTAACTCAAACATCACAGAAGGAGCTCTTACTGGTGATTGTAAAGGCATGGTTCAGGTCCGACATATTAGGAATACCGTTAGCTGTGTTGCATTAGTCTTTCTGAATGGGTATATGAATGCAGTATGGTATTGAAGCATGCTTTGTAGCGCGTGGCATCAAAATGCTCTGTTCACTTTGACGTGTTCATGACCCGTTTCATTTTGGATGGCATAAATGCAGCCATTTCTCTATCTAAACGCTCAGACTCCGCCTACTACAGTCGCCACGCCCCAAACTCTTGCTAAAGGTTGAGCTGAAAAGAGATTGACGGATCTGAGCTGTTCTGAAGGCACCTGGGCGGCTCAATGTTTACACTTTCAGGGGAGATAAACCCTTAGATGGCATTCTAATAGTCAGTGAACAATAAACCGGGTTAAGAGAATGTGACTGAACAAAAACCATCTTACTTCACCTTTGTCTGTTTCTATAAACAACTTTTGCTTTTGCTTTTATGTGTGTTTATCATGTATGTTATCAATATTATTCACTCACCTTCGGATAAGTTAGGGTTTTCAAATACAATTTTGGCTTCCAGTGCATTGTAAATAGGAAAACTTCTGTTCATCATCCCGTACAACATCACTCCTAGAGCCCAGACATTTGTTGGGATGGCGTGGAAGCGAGGTTCTGTGTGGGCTTCAGGTGGGCAGTACTCCAGTACTCCTGTAAGCAAGAACACAATTGTTTTGAAGTGTTAAATAATCAGCAACTCACTACAATTCATGTTTACACACTGCCAAAATGCTCACCTCTGAATGTGTTGCTTTCATAGCCATCACTGCTAAGCAGCTGACCGCATCCAAAGTCTATGAGCTTGAGCTCTAGCGTGTCCTTCTTCAGCAGGAAATTCTGCATGTGAACGTCACTGTGAAAGACGCCATGCTCAAGGCAGTGTTTTACAGCCAGCACAGCCTGTCGCATGATCACGCATGCCGTCATTTCATCCAGTTCTGGATTATCAATGAGGAATTCAAGCAAGTTCTGGCAGGGTTCAGGATACTCCATGACCAGTGTGAATTTGCGAGGGTGCTCAAACCAGTCGTAGAGCTGAATGGTGTAGGGGCTTTTGGGTTCTTGCCTCATCATGAGAAGCAGCGCCACTTCTGTGATGAGAGGCTTGGGATGCCCAGGCTAGAGAAAAGTAATAGACAGAAGGTTAGCTGGGTAAAAATCTGAGAAAAAAAAATTGGTTGTTTAATGTATTTCTTTGATCTTTGTAGATACCTTAAGCTCAAAGTTATTAGATATTAGTTATTAGAAAAAGCTATTAGTTATTAGAAAGTTAAAGTAAGATGCTTCTAGGCTTACTTGTCTACTACATTTACTATCTAATGCTTCCTATAGGTGTATTCACTACAGTAATCAGCACTTAAACAACCAAACACACTTTCAGGTTTTGGCCAACTTACAATATTAAGATAATGGTTGTTGTTGATCTTACTCATCCGTTTGATGGCGACCTGCAAACACAAAAAACAGTTTTCAAGCACCTGACCTTGCACTAAGTATTAATAAACCATCTGTAAATTGTTTGAAATATGTTTTGATGCATGCAAGAGCAAATAGGGTTTTCTTTTACCTTTTTGCCATCAAATTTTCGCGTTCCCTCGTACACGCTGCCAAATCCTCCGGTTCCGATCATCTTCCCCACGTTAAAGAGAGATTCAAAAGACTCTGAAAAACAAAAACAAATGTTAATATGGGAAATTAAATAATATGAATATTTTCTGAAAACAAGTCATAAAGGGATAGTTCACCCAAAAATGAAAATCGTCATCACTTACTCACCCTCGAGATGTTACAAACCTGTATGAGTTTCTTTCTTCTGTTGAACACAAAAGATGATATTTCGAAGAATGTTGGTAATCAAACAGTTGACGATAGTCATTAGTATACTATGGAAGTAAATGTCTCCTGCCAACTGTTTGATTACCAACATTCTTCAAAATATCTTCTTTTGTGTTTAAATGATGACAGCATTTTCATTCTGGGGTGAAATATCCCTTCAAGGTATTTTTTGTGGAAAACAAGATGACAAAACTGTTTAAAATAAGGTTACCATCAATTGGCTTGATGTCGGACTGATCTGGCACAGATGAAGATGGCTCAGGCTCAGGCTCAGGCTCAGGCTCAGGCTCAGGCTCAGGCTCAGGCTCAGGCTCAGGCTCAGGCTCAGGCTCCAGATCTGGTGGAAGGAAAAAAGGCTCCACAACATCCACAGAACTTCTGCAACAGCAGCAGAACGGACGCTTCATGGCCTTCCAAACCCGCTTGCCGAAAGAACTGATTCTTTTCATCCCCTTGCATTTTTTGGGTTGTTCTGAAATAAAGAAAAACAATTGAATACACAACTATTAGAAACATGATATAATGACATAATTTACATCTTAGGGTTAAATTATAATCTGGAATTTTACATATTCAAAGTAAAACAAGTTTTTGGTTTCATTAGTTACAACTACATTAGTTAACATGAACTAATAATGAACTGCAATTCTACAGCATTTATTAATCTGTGTTAATGTAACATTAGTTAATGCACTGTGAACGAACATAAACAACGAACAGCTGTATTTGCATTAACTAACATTAACAAGGAATTAATGCTGTAACAAATAGGGGTATAATAATACCATCATGTCACAATACATGAACTCACAATACAATATTATTGCCATAATCCAAGATATTTGGTTATTAGCATGTTAAAAATGGAATTACATTGGTGGTGGACAAAAATAGGCTCGAATTGATGCTGGTGAGGACAATTTTGAGACCAGAATAAAAAATATTCATGATTCTGAAGCTAAAAACATAACAAAAGTACAAAATACAAAAACAATTATTTTAGACAACTATGCTTACACTGTCACTGTCTAGATATTTAAAATAATACAGGCCACTTTTTACTAACATAAGACATTTGGCATTATCAGGACCCACAAATACAGTACATCATATTCAACGTTATATATTAGGGATGCACCGATATGAAAATCTTGGCTGATACAGATAATTCTTTATGTTTGAAAGCCAATAAATGTACATTTTTATATAATTTTTGAGAGCCTGATTACACAAACAAAAACCTTAGCATTAAAGCAATGTCTCAGGCACACAATTATGATGTTCTCATTATCAGAGGTGGACAAACTACACAACTATTACTTGAGTAAAAGTAAAAGTGCTACTGGTCAAATATTACTCTGTTACAAGTGAAAGTTGTAAAAACAGATTTTTACTCAAGTAAAAGTACAGAAGTATTTGTTTTCAAAAGTACTTAAGTATAAAAGTAAATTTCCTTTTTTATGCCAATTCATTATTTTATTATTGTTGTATAAATGAACACTGTCATCATGGTTTAAGTCATTCAGGGATGCTCCATCTGACATACTACCATACGACTAACTTAAACTCATTTAAATACTAAAGTTACAAAGCTCTTTATAAAGCTGCTGTCACTTTAAGGCCAAATGCACGGATCCAATACACTGATACACATGATATTCTCCCAACTTTACTCTTCTCTTTCTCCCAGACGTTTATATTTTTAATATTTTATAAGACATGCACCAAGTGTATGCCAACTAAACTAATCTTGATTTTTTTTTTTTTTAACTGAAACATACTTTCAAAGTATGGCTATGGGCTATGGGCACTGTGCCTAAGAACAGTCTTCTTCCATTGTGCTATGAACAGATCAGCGTTCAAAAAAAGTTGGGGAAATGCAAATGACTATAAGAGTCATTCCTGATAGACTGTCTGCAAAAACAACAACAAAAAAACTTTTAAAGAAGGAAAAAATCATCCACCAACTTTCAGAGTTGCAACAGAAACGACTTTCGACCTTGATAGAAATGTAGTGGAGTAAAAAGTACGATATTTGTCTTTCAAATGTAGTGAAGTAAAAGTCATAAGTTTCCAGAAAAAATAATACTCCATTAAAGTACAGATACTCAAAAAGTGTACTTAAGTGCAGTACTCAAGTAAATGTGCTTAGTTACTGTCCACCTCTGCTCATTATAACTGTATGTAGTCTATAAGACAAGACGTGCACTGCAGGTTGTACTGAACAGTATTTTCCTTTTCTGAAGTGATTCCAATCATATTTCAAGCAATTCAAAACCATCATGGCGAACTGTGCGCATCTCAAGTGGCTCAGCTGAAGGAAATAATACATTATTTATCGGCTTTAACATATCGGCCAAATTTTCTTAGCAGGCTGATAACATTGATGACATTAAAGTTGAACAAATATCAGGCGATCCCGATATGGTGGTCCCGATATATTGTGCATCCCTATATAGTGTAATGTAGTACTGACACTAAAACTGTAAACTTGATTTTTTTCCTTTTTGGATGAACTATTCACAATACAGATCGTCACTATCAACGATAGGTGCTGAATTTCTATATTGTGATATATTCTTACACCCCTATGTATTGCTCACAGTTAGTTCATGTTAGTTAATACATTACCAAATATTAACAAATTAAACATTATTGTTACGTGTTACCATTTTTTTATATTTTAAAAAAGTTTTTTCTTGCTCATGCGAATGCTAAAGGGAACATTTAATTTTATAATGTTTGGAACACTATAGGAACGTTAGTTTTGAATGTTATCTGAATGTATCTTTACACAGCTGAGTTAAGGCTGCTCACATAATGCAGCATAAAAGTCAGACTAAATTATGCCTGCTCTGACCCCACCTTGTGTAACAATATGCAGTTAAAAGTGCTGTGTAAATGCATTTATGCACGCCGCCTCTGAGCAGCATTAAACAGTCTGTGTAGAGACTTAATTGCTGGTTCAGAAGCGCTTCTGTGCCACCTTTACAGTCTAAATTTGCTATTAGACAAACGTCCAACTAAAATATTTCCGGTATACACATATTTCAGTCTCACCTGTGGAGACCTGTTGAGACTGGTTCACAGGAGAAGCCTTCATGGCACGCTGAAAAGTCAGGCCAATTGAAGACACCGTTGGCTCAACAGGAACTTGACCTGGCAGAGGGCAAAAAATCCCTTGGAGGCTGTTGGACCTGGACAAACTGTTGCTGCTATGGCTCAGTTCACTTTGGCTGTCCGATCCATAGCCACTGTAGCTCCACTCGGTGTTGTACGAGGCTTTGCTGCTAAAGCTCAACAACTCTTCAACAAACTGCCTCTGTAGATGGTCCAAAGGGAGGGACGAAGATGATGCCGATGATGTGGACATGATGCCCCGTGGAGAATTCGCAAATTTGGAAACTGTGTGAAGACTTTGAGTAGTCAATACACTGTTTTTCCGTTGCTGCAGATCTGGACACAGTGACTAGATACTGAATCCTAAGCACTGTTTGTGGAAACCGTGTTTATATCCTGTAGTCTGTACACTGTTTTAGTATCTGCAAATCGGCAATGTCACACGAAGAAAACTCCTAGCCTGTAAACCCTCAGAGAGATTCTTCTTGTGTGTGAGATTATAAAGATGCATAATGGAGCGTAGCTATTGTGACGTCATAATGGCCAAGCTTAACTGCATTCGAAGCGAACCACGAGGTTCCACGCACCCACACACACACACACATAGACATGTTTTATGGTTTTTCACAGCATTCTGCAACAGTAGTACAGTTGCAAATGCAAATTCCGTATTATATTATACAATAAATGTATGTAGTACACATATTAGATCAAAATAAGTGTCTGTTTCAATTTATCTTGACTGACACACACACAGACACGCGCGCGCGAATCGTTGTGATGTTTATAAACGTTTGTGGCAATACCACTTCGACAGAAAGGCAGTTTCACACGAGATGCGGAAAGCACAATCTCTAATTGATTTTCGAAAAGAGATCATGCGCTCCGTAGCGGTTATACATTTTATAAATATGCCTATTAGTAAGCTACGCATGCAGTCACATGACTTATCCGCGTTCACACACACACACACACATACCTGTCAGAAGCGCGAGTGTAGACATCTCAGCAGTAAAAGGCATAATCTTTTGTATTCATGTTGTGTATAGTTCTAAAAATCGTTCTCAATATTAATAGCAACGTGCACACCACAGCTTTAAAGATATCTGCACAGAGAAACGATGCTGAAATCCCTTTCAAAAGGATTTTATCCAGATGATGAACGATGAAAACATTGACTGCCAATCAGAATCCATCCTGCTATAATGAGCTCGAGCATTTAAAGTGACCAGAACGATATTGTCAACTGTTGTGGTTGATATATATAGTTTACTTCATTGTCATCATTCTTGGTTTGAACAACCCAAGTTGCCGAAGTTTTTTTAGTATGAATAGGCCTATATTAGTCTCACTGTTATCTATAAGCGAGTGCGCTCCAAAACAAGGATTTATATGAGAAGCGATCACTATCTCTCACTTTCGCCAATATGGATCAATGATTTGATGACATCACTCCTTCAGCTTCTCAAGTCAATGGGGTTTTTTGGTTAAATGGCTGAAATCAGGTTTATGGTGAACACAAGCTCAAGACACTTCCACCTTTTATTCTACAACATAAAATACATCAGTATTACCCCACTCATGATTTTTTTAAACTGTTATGTGTCTTGAAAATGGTGGTCACTAACAGTTAAGCTTGTTATGCTTATAACTGTGCTCTTATAAACTTGTCTAACTCAAACTTTCTGGGAAAAATGTTTTTAGATAAAACGGCTTTTGTAATTTGACCATGGTGTAGTTTGTTATGGTATTCCTCCTACTCTTCATTTCTGGCAACTGTTTTAGGCTTCAAAATTCATATAAGGTTTTTTTTTCACAGATTTTTGTTCAAGAATTGTGTTATAAATTTAGAATTGCAATTCTGACTTTATAACTCGCAATTGCAACTCTATATCACTCAATTCTGAGGGGAAAAAAGTCAGAATTGAGAGATAAAAAATGTTTTATCATGTGGTGGAAACAAGCTTCCAAAGTTTCCCTCTTTTATTTCATAGACAATAAAAAGTGACGTTTCAATGATATTTTGACCACTGAACTTGGAAATGTCCCAGGTTTCCATTTCAGAAATCTGGTCACCTTAAACTGTAAACCCATTTATATATTTATATGTAATCTCCTTCGAGGGGCCATTAACACGTTACAAAAATAGCTACTGTATACAGAGCGCAAGGGAATAATACAGAAGCATGTTTATAGGTGAATTAACTCCCATACTCCATTGCTAATATAAACACTCAATACACTCCCACCAGATTCATCTGCATTATTGTATAACCGACATTGATCCGCAAGTTGCGTGTAAAAAGGTTAACAATTTCAGTTGTCAAAATCGACTGGCATGCTTTTAAATTCCTCACTATTATCAGTGATATCAAGTGGTATCAGTAATTCAGCTCATTTCACCTCATACCTCACGATGTTACTTCTTCTTTTTAAAGCCATAATGTGAAATCTCTCTAGAGATCAGAGATTTACAGTCTGACCGCTGTAATTTTGTGTTGCTTTCTCACCCTTACTGTGTCAGCTATAGTTTTAAACATTTCCCTCTCTTCTCCGCTCATCTCCCGGTGTGTCGGCCTGAGTGACTACAGTAATAACAACCCAGCTCGTGCCCTGCCGAGCCCACCACTGTCCCGGGACAGGAAATTAAAGTGAAATACTGAGTCCGAGGCCTGCTAACACACTCTCCTGTGCCAATAAAACAACGCTAACCTGACTGTCATCTTTACAGCCTACACGGCCATTAAGGGGAGTTTTCTGTGTTGCGGAATAAATCACAATGGCAGTGTATGAGGTTTACCTCGCAATGAGATCAGAATGAGAGGAATAATGCAGAGCAGAAAAGCGCTCAGCCGTAAGAGCCATAAAATATCGCTGGCTCGGGTCAAACCCCCCGTCAATCAAAGAAGTGCGTTATGTGAAACAGTACAGGAATGCTTACAGCACCCTGAGTTTTGGAGATGTGAGCTCTTGCTGCTTTCTGATATTTCGTGTCACTAAACTCTTCAGAAATATTCAATCTTTAAAAGCGGGCTGGGGATTGTGGGCAGTCTATTTTTGAAAACAGACTCCTTTTCCAAGTCCCTTAGAGTTAAACAGTTGAGTTTAACGTTTTTGAAACCATTCAGCTGACCTCTGTATCTGGCAGTAGCACTTTTAGCTTAGCTTAGCATAGATCATTGAATCACATCAGTTTAGCATCAGAAATAAATTACCAAGTGTTCCACTTCCAAGCAAGTGTTCCTTTAATGCTTTTAAAGGCACTTCCTTACACCTTCAATGCTTATGAGTGTAAATGTTTTTTTTTTATGTTAAAATTTATTTTACAAAAATGTTTTATTAATAGATATCTTATTTTTGGAGAATTGCACCATTTTACAACCTGTCCAGAACTAAACATGCATTGTCATTAAATCATATTTGAATTGAATTTATTAATAGGATTAACCCCTTGAGATGTACCATCTCGTTTTCGAGGGGGTCCTAATGTACAATCAAGACTAGTTACAAATCAATTACAAACACAATTAACAACAAAACAAACAATAACAAAAACAATTATACATACATATACACATATATGCACACACATAAAAAATAAAAATAAATAAATAAAAATAATAATAATTGATAGATACAAAACTAAATAAACTATACAGAAAGTACCATTATAACTAAAGTACAAATATATTAAAAATATATGATATTTAAAGTGAATTAAAATATCCAAAAATATCCACTAGAACAATGTTTTTTAGTTTGTTGACTTGTGTACTTACATTATCTCAAATGTTTTCAAGAATGTTTAATCCAGTGAAATAAGCCATTTTAACCAGGACATGGACCATGTGTGGACCAGTGACATCATATCTTTACCCTTGATTTCCAAAGAAACCATGGAAAAACCAAAGAACATTCAGAAATAATGTTTTCATAACTTAAAGGTGCACTATGCAACTTTTCGTCCACTGGAGGGCACTTATTCTAAACAAAGGCGTAGTTTAATGATGCAAAGTGTGAGCGCAGCATCTTGGGACATGTGGTCTTCACCTCACAGCCGGTGGAAAATAGGACTCGGGAAGAAATCACGTTCATGGATGTGGTTATTAACCTTACTGTAGTGAAGCAGAGCAGGACCGAGTGTTGTGGAGCTGAGCACGGCCGCTGGAGTGATTGATATACAAACACACGCCTCGCGAGCACCGGGACTTTTATTATGACGGGACTAGACACAGTTGTTGGGCGACCGCACTTCCGCTTTTCCGGTCATGATTATAAGGTAAAGCAGAACTGTTTATCATATTAGATAAGTGTGTTTAAAATGATGTTATGACGTTACTCTGTGCATTCGTTTGGCGCTGCTGAGACATGTTCACACTGCTAAGAGTAAAGCGCTTCTGCAGAATAAAACCGAGGGTAACAGATATGACGCGATTGACAGGCGACTCGCTCAAACGCTATGCCGAAACATCCCAGTCCTTGGTTAAAATAGCAATTTTTTCACAATTTACAAATAGTCGGAAACATCTGGGATATTGTAGGTACTCAACTGAACAAAATATATAACACTGGCCTAGTGGTTTTTGGATATTTTACTGCAAAAATACTACATAGTGCATCTTTAATGGGAAGTTTAGCAGAACGTTCTTAAAACATGGTTACTCGTTATGCATTTCCCTCACTGCATCTTATATGTAAACTTTGTTACATTCCTAATATTTCCTGGTATAAGCATGCATATGCCTTACGTCATGTAAGTGGACACCTCGCATCTCTGGCCAAAGAGCATAATGGATTCCTGTAGAGTCAGCTCTCTGGATCTACAACGTCTGTTATCAAAATCTGCCAGCACCCGCGAAGATGCCGCACAACATCAAGAAAATGCCAACTTCTCATTCTCCATATTAGACAGCTGTACATCATTTGAAACTGAACCCAGACACTGAGCAGTATGAAGGCAGAAGTGACTGAAACACTAGAATGAAACAAGGTTCTGTTAATTCAATGCACGTTGCCCAAACCGCTGGACTTAAGTGAATTTGACTTTTCGTCTTATTTGGGGGAGCACTTTCTTTACGCTCCAGAATAAATCACATCACCTGCAGGACAAAATACCAAATATAGTGTGTCACAGCGGTCTGTCAAAATGCCAGTATATCCAATCTCACGACCTGACGTGGAGTGCCTCTGCAAAATGACCATAAGGCTGAGATCATTTTTTTGAGGTAAATGGTGAGTGGGCCATTTCCTGATGAAGAGGAACCAGGTTGAAATATTATCCCAAAAGTACGAGTTCATGATGACAAAAACTGAAAAACAACCATGGCGAGGCTGAAACGTCCACCTTCTGCCAAAAGCAAAATACACCTAACACGCCTGTATGGCTCATGAAATCTCATCTGAATATCAAAATAAATAGATTGTGGGATTAATGTCCAAATACCTTACGATTATATTAATAAAACATGCTAAAATAAACACTGGTGAATATATCTGATCCAGCTTGAGATATTTGGAGCAAAACCCAATAATGAAAGCCAGATGGTAGAAACAAATGACTCACGATGCTTGCATTGACTGTATAAATACAAGCAGATTGGTGACGCAATGTAAAACAACGGCATTGTTTACTTTGCTGATGAAAATCCAGACACAATGGCATCAAAAGTAAAACACAGCTATTGTTATGGCAGCTATGTACCTCTCCGTGAAATACTGCAGTTTGGAAACATTCGCCTCACAACATAATGTCAGCATTGATGGCTGAATGCACACTCTGAACAAAAATTGGTGCTTTTTTTTGGCACTAAAAGTGGTTCTTGGCTTGTAATCGTAGGGGAATCACTTATGGTGACAAATAGCACCATATATTTAAAGGTGCTCTACAGCACCTTTGTCAAATGGTGCTATGTAGAACCCATAATACCCCTTTTCCACCAAGGCAGTGCTGGTGCTAAATCGGAGCCAGAGCCTAGTTTCAAATCGGTTCTTTGTGTTTCCACAGCCAAAGCACCAGCTCTGAGCCAGGAAAAGTGGTTCTTAAGTAACACCAAAACATTGCTGGGCTAGAAGTAAGAACCGCTTGCGTCACCGGCTGGGGGCGGCGTTACCGTGATCAACAAGATGAACACAAACCTGTGACCGCCATTTTTTCAATAGCAGCTAATCAAGCTAACAGCTGCTGGATTGTAATCTCCGTCTATACAAATCATGGAGAGCTGCACAAATGCGTTGGATTTGCGGCGTTTTAATGCTGATGTAGGATCATAAAGCCATGAGCCACTGAGGGAAGGCTTGTTCGAGATGCATCAGCGCGCGCTGTGCAGACTGATTGCGTATGACATCAAAGTAGAGCGAGCGCCAATGACTCCTTATGCTTTTGAATCGTTCGCGCAGTATTTGGATATCATATGTGGGTTGGTCTGCGCAGCGTCAATGCATTAGATAGAACACGCCTGGAAATTGTGTGTGTGTGTGTGTGTGTTTCCCGCTGCCTCGCTAGCAGCAGAGTCCTGCAACGGGTCGGGTACCCGCGGGCATAAAAGTGGCTAAAACAGGTGGATTGTGACATAAATTATAAAATACACGGGCGGGGTGCGGGCGGATAATTAATTCCGTGCGAGCGGGTAGAAGCGCGGATGAAAAATATGTGCAATATTTTTCTTTGCTGTGGCGAGGCGAGGCGGAGGAGCGAGCGAGACCGGGGCGTGATGGCGAATGAGTGTCACCTGTGAGCCACACCGGTCTCAAATCCTCTCACGAGGGAGCTCGGCGGCATATAAGGACGAGAGATCACCAGACCTGGATTTTACGTTGAGTTGTGTTTGTTTTATTATGTGTGTGCGTGGCAGATGTCCGTGAGGGGCCGCGTTACTTTCGCTTTGTTTGGTTAAGTGTCTTTTAAATGTTCGCCGGTTCTCGAAAAACGATCAAAACGATCCGGTCGTCCTTCTTCCCCCCCAAACATACTGTATTACAATTTCTATGTCCAATTTACCATTACACATACACGCAACAACGATATGCCATATGATCCATCACGTCACCACTACTGTGACTTCTGTTGATGCCTCTCGTAGCCCAGATGGAGCGAGCGTTGCAGGATTAGCAATGGATGAAGTAAAAGTAAAGTTGGTGAGTGAAGTATATAAAATTGTTGACAACGAGTCTATAAAGGCACTTTAGCCTGTTTCTTTAGCCCATTCATGATGCTGTTGATGTTGAGAGAAGTGCAATATAAAAAAAAAAATAAAGCATTTTAATTGGAATGATTTTAGTGTGTGTGATTTATTGCGGGCACGGATCGGGTAACGGGCAAATATTAACGGGTCTGGGATGGACCCGTGCAGGACTCTGGTATGACGTAAGACCTGGCTCTGTTGTGGCTCTTAGCATGTGGAAAAGCAAACGGTTCTTAGAAGGCTCTCAAGTCGAACCAACTTAGAACTGACACTAGCACTGGCTCCGAACTAGCACCCGGTTCATTCTGGTGGAAAAGGGGTATAAGAGGTGCCATATCGCATTTTATTTATTCCTCAATAATGGTGCTAAACGACACCAACAGTGGTTCTTTGGCATGTAAAGAACCTTTAAAGGGGCTTTCTACGGCAGTGGTGCTATAGCACCTTTACCACACCAAAGAACCACTGAAGAACCATTGAGGAACCACTGAAGAACCATTGAGGAACCACTGAAGAACCATTGAGGAACCACTGAAGAACCATTGAGGAACCACTGAAGAACAATTGAGGAACCACTGAAGAACCATTGAGGAACCACTGAAGAACCATTGAGGAACCACTGAAGAACAATTGAGGAACCACTGAAGAACCATTGAGGAACCACTGAAGAACCATTGAGGAACCACTGAAGAACCATTGAGGAACCACTGAAGAACAATTGAGGAACCACTGAAGAACCATTGAGGAACCACTGAAGAACCATTGAGGAACTACTGAAGAACCATTGAGGAACCACTGAAGAACCATTGAGGAACCACTGAAGAACAATTGAGGAACCACTGAAGAACCATTGAGGAACCACTGAAGAACCATTGAGGAACCACTGAAGAACCATCCAGGGGCTTAACATGCTCTGTATATGGTAACGGTGCTATATAGCACCTCAGTCATCCCAAAGAACTGGTGAAGAACAACTGATTCACCAAGATTTGGTGCTGTACAGCACTTAAAGTGGTTTGATTACAAGCATGGGCGTAGATTACGCGGGGGACGCGGGGGACGTGTCCCCCTCACTTTTAATAATGTATTTTCGTCCCCCGCACTTTTACTGGGTCTCACCGATCCTAGTCGACCCGCTCCGAGCGGGGTTCGAACCGGTGTTACCCTGTGCGGGGGCGGAGAAGTTAATATGAACGCTTACGACAGGCTTCTCTAAACTCGGTTGATAGCGCGCTTCTTGAGGTCAGGGGCAAGTGTATTTACATAGAAACCAATGTGAATACATCAAGATTTAAACTCAGAGACAAAAAATTATCTATGCATGACCTGTAATTTTTTCCGAATCTAAATATGAGGAGGCGCGCTCTCACAGAAAGTCCAAAAGTGGATTCGTAATACCCTGTCACGCTGGAGCTGCAGCTGAAGGAAAACAATCGTTATGATGATGAAACGTGAAGACGACAATCAGACGATTGCGACAATATATGCTTTATGTGTGTTTTTTAAGTCATCTCAATGTAGGCTATTTATTGACAATAAAGTATCATAATAATGCAGCTTTTTTAATGTTTAGTATTCTGCTCACCACGGCTGCATTTATGTAATCGAAAATAGTTAAAACAGTAATATTTTGAACATTATTACAAATTAAAACCGCTTTTTTCCTATGTGAATATATAGTAATTTATTCCTGTGATCAAAGCTGAATTTATCATTACTTCAGTCTTCAGTGTGACATGATCCTTCACTAATTATTCTCATAAGAGGATTTCATAATCAAGAAACATTTATGATTATTATCTGTGTTGAAAACAGTTCCCAAAATGTTGTGGAAACCATGATAGCCTACATGTTATTTTTCAGGATTCTTTAGTGAATAGAAAGTTCAATGGACAGCATTTATTTGCATTTATTAAATAAATTATCTAATTTGTAATATTAAAAATATCACTTCTGATCAATTTAATGCATGTTTGATCAATAAAAGTATTAATTTCTCTCTTTTTTAATTTTACCACAAATGTTTAGATGGTTTCCACAAAAATTAAGCATCACCATGAGCAGCACAACTGATAATAATCCTAAATGTGTGTTGATGATCAGATCCTCATATGGGAATGATTAGTGAAGGATCACTGAAGACTGGAGTAATGATGATAAATTCAGCTTTGATCACAGGAATAAATTACATTTTACTATATATTCACATAGAGAACAGATGAGTTACATCAGAATATATATATATTTTTTTACATAGCATAAAATCTATGGAGTCTTAATGCAGAAGTGTTTGTAGTATATACACCAATCATAAAATTGGCAACAACAAAAAATAGGCGAATAGGAGAATAATATTATAGATATTAATTATTGGTTATTGTTCACCATTGTATTTGATATCTTGCCCAATTAAAAGCAAGAGATGCGATAAATTATATTGGTCCAAAAAAAATGGTATTACGACATTTCTGTCCCCCTCACTTCTGAAAAGATGGCTACGCCCCTGATTACAAGCCAAAGAACCACTTTTGGTACTATATAGCACTTTTTTGAAGAAGAAGAAGAAGAAGAAGAAGAAGAAGAAGAAGAAGAAGAAGAAGAAGAAGAAGAAGAAGAAGAAGAAGAAGAAGAAGTATGTGAAATACCTCCTTCATGACAATGCCTCTGTTCCAAAAGATATATCGAGCGATTTCTGATTACATCCCAGGGCCATTTCTGATGGTATAGGGGCCACCTAACCCTAAACTTAACCCTAACTGACCCCCGGGACGAGGCCACCCAAGAACCACACTACCATTACAGTCTTCCACAAATATTAAGTAAAACTGTATATAAGAATATATTACTTTACAATGCACCAAAAATAAAAAATAGCCTATGGAAAAACTGGACACAACTTTCTTCATGAATATACTTTAAAATGTAATTTATTCCTGTGATCAAAGCTGAATTTTCAGCATCATTCCTCCAGTCTTCAGAATGATCCTTCAGATGTGCTGCGTATTATTATCAATGTTGAAAACAGTTGTACTGCTTCATATTTTTGTTAACACTGTGATTCACAATTCAAAAGTTTAGGGTAAGATTTATCAAAAATAATAAATCAGTAAAATTATCAAGGGCACACTGAACAGATCAAAAGTGATAATGAAGGCATTTATAATATCACAAAATATTTCTATTTCAAACAAATGCTGTTCTTTTGAACTTTCTCTTTTTTTAAAATACTCAAAAAGAAGCCTGGTTTGCACAAAAATATTAATCAGCAAAAACAGTTTTCATCATTCATGTAACATGTCCTCCAACCAATACGCCTAAATAGGTCGTTTGTCACTTCCTTGAAATACGACCCATAGGAGCGTTTACTAAAGTTGCACCCCAATCGACAATATTTAAATTAATTAAGTACGACGCACAGGAGAGTTTTCTAAAGTTTTCCTCCTATTGACAGCAGGACACTTTCATTTAAAAGCATTTTCCCTTTTATCTGCTTATTATGTCAGGTTTTGCATAGCTCAGTTATTAAAGCATTGCACTTTAAAACATCAATATGTGATCATGCGATCGTGAGTTCGATCCCAGGAAACACGTGCTCATAAAGTGTGTATGCTCTATAAATCACTGGGTAGCTTTAGGGATGGGGTGGGTGTAGTTGTAAATTAAAAAAAAAAAAATTTTGCTAAATGGAAATAGGACAAATGGTGGTAAAAAGTCCACACATTGCATTAAAATGAACATGCATTTTGATTGGTAACGATAGTCAGACGTAACGCGACACTGTCATTATTTTTACGCCAGCTAGAGGGCGCATGACTTTAAAACGTAAATATAGGTCATAATAAGGTGTTTGAAAAACGACCTATTTTTTTTGGAGGGAGTTATTAATAGTTGAACATCCAATTATTATAATATTAGAATGATTTCTGAAGGATCATGTGACACTGAAGACTGGAGTAATGATGCTGAACATTTGTATCTACACCTATAAAAATCATAAATAATAAATATTAACAAAATAAACCAAGCAATATAAATCTAAAAGCCCCATTCCCCAACTTGTAGTTAATAATTGTATCCCTTAAAACTCATCTTTAATCACAAAAACCTTTGTTAAAAATTTCAAAAACACCAGTGTTTTCAAATCGGGTTCAATTTTAAGGAAAAAATACTAAGCAATAATTTTTACGTATGCATTTGTACATGCACTCTTAGAAAAAAAAAAGGTTATATACAGAAAAGGTTCTGTTGGCACTACGTATTATATTATAGAATTATAGAACCTTTTTAGCATAAAATGTCAGACTACATCAAAAGCTTGATTTCCACCACACCCTTGGCTCTGAGGGGGATCATCTGAATTACTAAAGCTTTAAAATGTCACTGACCCTTCACTGTGCAGAACACCCACCAAAGGAGCGCTGTCGGCGTACATATGCTGCTTCTAAACACATGGATCAACTGCTTGAGTGCCTGAATATTAAACCTAAAATCTGTCATGAACGTTACATTATTGGTAAAGTGGGAGCACTTATGGTTTGAGTTCAGAAACGCAGCACACACTGGCCGCGTCTTTGTAAAATGGAAAATAAGTCAGATCAAGGTTTGGCTAGTAGTTTGTGGTCTGGAGATTAAAGCTCTCTTCTTTGTGAGTGCAATGGACCAAACGCTGTCAGGTATATTACTACAAATTCTCTTGGTTTATCTTGCATACACTGAACGTTGCCATGGTAAATGAAGGGATTGGAATCATATGGAATTGCACGCTTGGTTCTGATTCGTTTCAACAATTCTGCTTCCTTAACGGTTCTTTTGAATTTGAGGTAGAAATATTTGGAAAACAGAAATGCAATTCTGCTGCCAATTCGGAAACAAGACTAAGTTTGGGAATAAGTTCATTAGTTCATTAGTCGAATTTTAACAACGTTTTTTTTGTTTTCATCCCAATGCAGAATATTTTGAGAATATACACTGTGCTGTAACTTGCCATTTTTTATTACGGGTTATGTAAGAGATGATGTGCTATCAGCAACAAAATAAAACAATATTACAAGATTGCCATGGATAACAGTGCATATGTGTGACCAATCCGAGTCACATATAGAAGTCCATGTAAGAAACGCCATTTTGGTCTGTCTGAAAAACATCTGATGTGTAACATTATTTTAGATCCGTGTGGTAGACTAATATATAGGCTGCTTGTTTCATCAATGTTAATCAAACAATTGTGGAATCATGGGAAAAAAATGTAATGTATATTTGTTCCCTATATGGATTTTGATATGACGTGTGTGAAATTTTGTGTTTTGTGAATTTTTATTATTTATAATTATAGTTAATATTTTAAAGGTCCCGTTCTTCACGTGTTTTCGAAGCTTTGATTATGTTTACAGTGTGCAATATAACATGAGTTCATGTTTCACATTTAAAAAACACAGTATTTTTCACACAATTTACTTATCTGTACAGCGCTGTTTCCTCTGTCCTAAAAACGGCCTGATGATTTCCTTGTTCTATGAAGTCCCTCCTTCAGAAACACATAACGAGTTCTGATTGGGCCAGCGCTTCCCGTGTTGTGATTGGACAGCAGCTTAGCGCACTTTGCCCGGAAAGGTCCCGCCTCTTACCATAACGGAAGATGCAAGCGCTGAATGCGCGCTCTTCTCCACGTGGGAGAGCAACGAGACCACGCCCCCTATTTTGTGAAGAACGGGACCTTTAAGTATGGTTGCTACACTCTAAAAATGTTGGGTTGTTTTAACCCAATGTTGGGTCAAATATGGACTAACCCAGCAATTGGGTTGTTTTAAACACAGAATGAAATGAAATGAAATGAAATTAAATTGGTTAAATATTTGCTTAAGACAAGCCATTCGCTGGGTAAAAACAACCCAACTGCTGTGTTAGTCCATATTTGACCCAACATTGGGTTGTTTTTTTACACAGAATTTTTTAGAGTGTAGGTGATTTTATTTTGGAACCTTCAGAAAACGTTAACTCTGTAACTATTTCTCAAAACTACTTCGCTGACTTTATCGACTTCAGTAGCTCAGTCATTTTTTGTCTGATTCAAACGAATCATGCATAATTTTGACGTTTTTTTAAATAGAGAATGTGAAAATAACAATATCACATTTTTGAAAAAGTGCTCATTGCGACCCATTTTGCCAGCACAGGTCACATGTATACATATAAATACATTTAAATCACATAACTTAGTGATTGCTATCAGGATGGGAAGAGACTTTCAACCAGCATAACAAAAAAATCTTTCTGGAACAAATCACCTACCCTGTCTTTAAGCATTGCTTGGTGCTTTAAAACTATGAAATCATAAATGATGGGAACCAAGGTAAACCACTTAAAATTTAATATAACAGTTTGGCATAATGCAACTCTTACTTTTGTCCCACGGACCTCAATCATGCTGGAAAGTTTGGGCACGTCTGCACTATAATAACCGGCTCAAAAGAGTAATTCGCTCAAGAATCAGACTTCACTGTTCGCTCTGTGTGATTTGATTCACTAAAACGAACAGGTTCATGCGAATCATTAGCTCAGGAATAGCATTGGCCATGCTGTGTGTTTGGCTCTGAATAATGCAGGGATCACTTTCGCAGTATTCAGAAGAACGCGCGTGCGAGAACCGTTAACTGAAGCAAACGTTGTTCTGAACAAGAAGCAGTTTCATTATACAGTACGTGGCCATTATAAAGCGCATGATCTAATGGCAATCAATATAAACAGATGTCAGTAAAACTCAATATTCTTGTGCTACGCACATTAATGCTAACAAGCCTCTTAAAGAATTAATGATGATTTCCAGCACATCACAATAAACACAGTGTGTGTTCAAACTAAATTTACCTCATTCACCAAGACCGCATGATGACCTGGTGAAATAAACTAGTTCACAATTAATTAGCACTGTATGGCAGACGTTTTCATGACCTTAAACCGCCTCTGGAGGAGAAGACCTGTGTTGGTTGGCCTTGTAACAGGATGTAAAGCTGCTGTGAAATATGATACGCGAATGATTTATTGTGTGCATTCCAGTATATTGGACAATTTGTAGTGCAGAACAAATGGCAGACAGTAACATTCAATCTAGCATTTCAGTGTTGCGTTTCCTTCTTTCGGTTCTGCTCTCCCTCCTAAACTAGGTTGCTGGCAGACGTGTATTCTTCTTGCTCAAACAGTTTGGTTAATGTTAATATTGGCGTATTTGGGCCAATAAGCACCAGGCCTATCTTCCTGGAAACATTTACCACAATCCATCTGTCCACAATATATTTGTTTAGGACAAATCAGATCCTGAGTTTAAAGCTATACATGACCGTGCATGCTAGTGTCTACACGTGTGTGTTTGCACACGACTGAGGCATCTTTTATCCACCAAGCTGGAGAGTTTTGCCGACATTATTGTTTTTTTTAGGATATCTTTGGTTTCAAGATAAAGTTGGCATGTTTTCTGAGTGACTCCTGGCAGCTAAGGCAGAGGTGGCAGTTGTGAAAAAGAAAGATTAATTCTATTTAAAGTGCAATTGTAGCGTACTTCAATCTAAAAAGTATATTTTTAGTGACTGTGCAAGTGGATAGTATAATGTCAATTAAAAATAATAATAATAATAATTTAAAAAAAGTTTTTAGAGACCACTGTTGGGTAAGTTACTCTACAACAGTAATGAATTATAGTTACTAATTACATCTTCAATAGTGTAATTAGATTACTGTACAAATTACTCTCTCCAAAAAGTATTTAATTACTAATTAGTTTTTAATTACTTTCCAATTCCTTTATCAACCTTGAATTAAGCAATTCAAGGTTAGACATGAAACATCTCTTTTAATTACATTATATAAAACTACATAAATTACTCTTATTAACTGTCCAAAGTATTACATATGTGTGAAGGATAAAAACATGCATTTTAAAGTTAGACTTTAAATGTTGATGTTAAGTCCACTATTGAATTATGTATAATTACATTTAGTATTTAGTTCAATTACATCAAAAGTAACTGTAATTAATTTACAGAACAAATAAGAGTAATCCCTCACTTTACTTTTTTAAAGGAAAAGTAGTTATATTACAGTATCTAATTAGCCTACTTAGTCACTAATTACACCCAACACTGGTTTAGACAAACTTGAAGTAGGCTTGAGAAGTCTTAACCAGAAAGTTTTAAAAGCTTAAAGTTTGAAGGTTTTTCAGTTTGAAGTTTTAATTAGTTTTAAAGGGTAACGCTTGAATATTTTGAAAGCAATGCAGTCTGTGGTTCTATCTATCTAAGTGGTTGCTATGCAGTTGCTAAGGTATTCTGGGTTGTTGCATGTTACTGTGTGGTTGCTATAAATACTGTATATATGACATACAAGATTCAATAGAAATGGCATTAAAGGTCCAGTTCTTCGTGTGTTTTTGAAGCTTTGATTATGTTTACAGTGTGCAATTGTAACGGAGGCCAGCTAGTAGAAGTTGCTGTGCGAGTAAACCTCACTCCTCTGACCTCAAGAGACGTTCTAGCGACTGACGCTAGAGGTTGCAGCCTTTAGCCTCCTTGTTAGAGCGTCCGACTCTCATGCCGGTGGACCCGGGTTCGAGTCCCGGTCCGAGCAGTAGGGGTTACACAATATAGCATGAGTTCATGTCTCGTGTATAAAAAAACAGTATTTTTCACACAATTTACTTATCTGTACAGCGCTGTTTCCTCGGTCCTTAAAACGGCCTGATGATTTCCTTGTTCTCTGAAGTCCCTCCTTCAGAAACACGTAACGAGTTCTGATTGGGCCAGCGCTTCCCGTGTTGTGATTGGACAGCAGCTTAGCGCACTTTGCCCGGAAAGGTCCCGCCTCTTACCATAACGGGGAGATGCAAGCACTGAATGCGCGCTCTTCTCCGCGTGGAAGAGCAACGAGACCACGCCCCCTATTTTGCGTGTTCTTGTGGGCGGAGGGTTAGTCAACAAACGGTTCTAGGGGGCGGCAGTGGCTCAGTGGTTCATGTAGGTTGTCTACAAACCGAAAGGTTTGTGGTTCAATCCCCGGTTCCACCTGACCAAGTGTCGAAGTGTCCATGAGCAAGACACCTAACCCCAGCTGCTCCCGACGAGCTGGATGGCGCCTTACATGGCTGACATCGCCATCGGTGTATGAATGGGTGATTGTGAGGCAAAAATGTAAAGCGCTTTGGATAAAAGCGCTATATAAATGCAGTCCATTTACCATTTATAAATGCAGTCCATTTCTAGTGACGTCATCACAGCAGGAAGTGCAGCGGTGTCGTCCAAACCGGCCGTTCGCTGTAGGCTTTGAAAGGGAACTTCTGTTAAATAAAATATCTCGCTTGGCATTGAACTTTGAGCTTTATAATTTTACAGGTATTATTTCTGCTCTAACAGCAACATTGAAAGATGGAATCGCGAACGGGACCTTAAAGTATTGTCCGGCTATCACCAGA
Source organism: Pseudorasbora parva (assembly GCF_024679245.1). Classification (NCBI taxonomy): domain Eukaryota; kingdom Metazoa; phylum Chordata; class Actinopteri; order Cypriniformes; family Gobionidae; genus Pseudorasbora; species Pseudorasbora parva. The sequence continues at coordinate 3,617,218 of NC_090192.1, forward strand.
CCAAGCTCAATCTTTTCAGATTGAACATTGGTCTGGTGAGTTTGCTCTGTATTTTCTACTGCACAGCAGGCGTGATAAACGGGCATTATTCAAATTACTCGGTACACAATTGGATAGATTTTCAACCAATCAGACCACAAGAGACGTGATCAACAGGCGTCGATTCATCACTCTGTCATCGTGTTAAACCCACCAATAGCGTGCCAGGTGGATAAGCCAGTCTGTGATTGGCTCCTGCAAAAGTGTAACAGAAGCAGTAGAAATAAATGTACAGGTTTTCAGACTGAGTTGCCGGGCGAAATCAAATCACCAGCAGATTGGGCTGAGTTTACCCAGTCTAATTAAAGTATATTTTATTTGACCATAAATGAGTTTAACAAATAACATTGAATTATTATCAAATTACATATAAGATGTGCTACACAAGTGGGTCATAAAAACACTCTTCATTTATTGCATTTAATATAAATTTAAACTAATACAATGATGACCCCCGTGTGAAAAGTAGAACACTTTAGCATACTTTCAAAAAGTGTAATTGTGTGGCTGCCCATTCTGGTTTGCTATCTGATGCCGTCACTCTGACCAAGCTGGCTAAATGTTGCTTTTTTTCATTCACATCCATGTCTCTAACCTGCAGAGAGTTTGTATGGCAGTTATATGTACCGGTGTGCATCTGTTTACATGATCACTTGTACTTGGCATACATCCAGCCACCCTTTCCATGCTAAATCAGAGATTACTGCGTAATCAAACTCTCATCAGGTTGCTCATAAAGACTTCTGTCAAGAGGCAAGGCCGTAGGAAATGACTCAACGAGTAATCAGTGTTCTTGGCCCTAAAGTCACTTTTCAAATCAAGATCTCTTCTCTTCACGTCTGCAGCAATTCGAACTTTTGTTGTTTAGGTTTTACCATTAAAAATCAGTCAGTTATCATTCCATAAATTGATTGCAAAAACAAAAAGAAGTTGGGTTACAGTTCTTCTTGAAACAGTAAAGCTTTTTATACGTTCATCAGGGCGACGGCCGCTGCAGGCGGCGCGGCTGATGACCTGAAGCTGTACTAAATTACTGGTGTAAATGTCCATAGAGGCTAAATCACTGCCTCGGCCATAGCGCTGAACATGTGTGAGATAAGGATCAAATGGGGAGCTGGATTTTTATTCAAAATCCCCATTTGCACAAACAGTTTTAGGTAAATTTACAATGAATGTGCCATTGCAATACTTTCGTTACAATAACAAGAACGAGAAGTAGAGAGGTTTTGGTTTTGCATCATCTTCCATTAGAAATGCAATCTCTTTTTCTGTTTAATTTTTAATTGTTTCATGTGCGTCACACACTAAAAGACGTGTCTAACCATTGCAATACCAACTTTCTGATATGCCAAATTTTGCAATCTGTTGACAGGTGTACCAGGAGATAAGATAATATCGAATGCGATTCTGAACAGAACTAGTGGAAAAATGAATAATGCAATATTTTGCCTGGACTAACCTTCACAATTAATTAAATGTTCATAAATTACACTGTTGCCAAACCAACTCAAAAGCTTCTTCTCCTGGTATTGATGAGTCACATTGCCCAGTGGAAAGTTCATTGAATCAGAATTGTATTTTTATTTGCCAAGTCGCTTTGCACTTCTGAGAATCTGCCTTCTTGAGCAGCTCCCAAGGTAATACTGACGCTCAGTCATCCAGCGCTCAGCACACAATACATTCACACAAGGTATACAGAGAGGAAATAATACAGTAATGCGCTCATTATGCCATAGGCAAGGTCATGCGGTTCGATTCCCAGGGAAAGCATGAACTGATAAAATGTATACTTTGAATTCAATGTAAGTTACTTAATCTGATGCACAGACTTCAAATATCAGGAATACAGAAATTAGGGTAACACTTTATTTTGATGGTCCCTTTTGAACATTCTGTTGACTATAAGTAACTTTGCAACATGTCAACTAACTCTCTTTAGATAAATAGACAAATATCTGCTTAATAACTGCTTACACTTTATTGTGATGGCAACATTGTGTATGCCCAGTTCTGGCCCACGTCTGTTATGTGTGTTGAATGCACATGTACCAGATGTGGCCCGGATCTGGGCCGGTATTATTTGCTGTATGGGATTCTATTGACGGTAAGTAACTTTGCAAATACATGTCAACTTATTCTAACCCTAAGGCTGTGTCCACCAAAGTTTTTTTTATTTTTTTTACCTTTTACAATTATTATGAATGCAGATTCAATTGCCATATTAATTGAGAGACATATGAATTTCTAGAATTTTATATTTTTTAGCATTTCTCACAATGCAGGACTGATTATGTGAACTGAAAATTGTTGAATGAATGCATGCATACACTTTGTATCCATTCATATCATCCTAAAAGCTTCATGTCCATGTTATAGGTCTGTTTTTAGCCACATGGCGTTTTACTTTTCATCCATATTATCTTATTTAACAAGACTTGCCTGCTTCCCGTTACTCTTTGTTTCTCTGGTTGCCATCAAAAACATTGTTTCTCTGGCAGGAGGTTGTGGCATGAAGATACATGTGAATAAAACAAACGGCAGACCGGTTTCTAAAAACACACATGCATTCTTTTTTTGTGCCTTTGGCATTTTCAGGAAACAAAAGAAATCTCACAGATGGGAAGGGATGAATTGAATGTTCTAGACAAACACCGGCTCTCTGCTGGTTTGATCCTATAGCATTCTTCCAGAGCTCTTGACATTTTCCATGCAGAACAACCCCCTCTAAATGGCTGTAATACACGGCTCCTCATATATCCAATGGCTCTATTCTCCTCCGTACTTTCATGTACGCTCCAAGCTGAAGCGCTAGGGAATAGCAAAACAAATTGTGTGCATGCATCTTCCTACAGTGACAGCCTCCTTACATACTAGTAAACCAGTGCAGACTCACAGCGTGAGAGGATATAAGTCTTTATCGTAGTGTTTGGGGTGGTTGTGCACCACAGCTGCCTCTTGCTTTCTGCCAAAGAGATACTAATTGGCCGTCTTTTGTCTCTGCGGCCCCTCCTGCTCACAGGGGCCCTGAAGATCTTGGCCGCCGCTGCAGCTCCTGTGGATCTGAGCCAGAAGGGTTAGCGGGCGAAGAGCCATTTCTTCAACTGTCAGCTACAGACCGGCAGGTAAAGGGGGATTTTTATTTGCCTTTTAAAGGGTTAGTCGAGGTGTATTGAATCATCATAACCCTTAAGCTTGAAAAAAGATGATCAGTTATTTGGCAGTCCAAAAAAAAAAAACACAATCACAATCACACACACACACACACACACACACACACACACACACACACACACACACACACACACACACACACACACACATGTTGGTCTATGTGGTTTACAGGGACTCTCCATAGGCGTAATGGTTTTTATACCGTACAAACCGTATTTTCTATCCCCTTACACTGCCCCTGCCCCTAAACCTACCCATCACAGGAAACATTCTGCATTTTTACTTTCTCAAAAAAACATCATTTAGTATGTTTTTAAGGCCATTTGAATTATGAGGACATTTGATATGTCCTCATAAACCACATTTATAGTGTAATACCAGTGTAATACCCATGTAGTTATACAAATTTGTGTCCTCATAAACCACATAAACAGGCTCACACACACACACACACACACACAATGAAAAGGGGTCTGAACTTCAACAGGACAAATAGAAGACATCTGAGCTGCCTAGAACGAGTCTTCATGAATCCCTTGTAGAAACCTAGGTAGGTATGTAACACATTTGCATAATAGACTTATCATAAAAGTCTGGGCCATCTGACCAATCAGAGCAGAGTAGACCAATCACAACAGACTGGGCCATCTGACCAATCAGAGCAGAGTAGACCAATCACAACAGACTGGGCCATCTGACCAATCAGAGCAGAGTAATCCAATCAGACTTGTTTGACCTTTGATGCATGTAAATCTATTGTAGGAGACTCCAAAACTAAATTAGGAATCCTAAAATAGCATAATATGGGCACTTTAAAAGAATATTCCACGTTTAATAAATGAGATCAATCAACAGCTTTTGTGGCACAATGTTGTCCCTCATTTTCTTTGAAAAAAGAAGTAAAAATCGAATTTTTAAACCAGAAATGTGAAACTTATAATTTTATAAAAGCTCTTATTATTCTAATAAAATGTGTATTACTTGATCATCATTAATCATCAACAGTACATTCATCTGTTTAATCGACAAAAAAGCAGTACAATTGGATTTAACATTACAGTAGTAAGTGTTTTTTTCTCTTAAAGGGGGGGGGGGGGGGTGAAATGCTGTTTCATGCATACTGAGCTTTTTACACTGTTAAAGACTTGGATTCCCATCCTAAACATAGACAAAGTTTCAAAAACTAATGTTGGACGTTTGAGGGAGTATTTCTGTGTCAAAATACTCCTTTCGGTTTCTCAAAAGTTTCGGAGAGTTTTTTTCGAGTATGGTTCGGCTTGACGTTAATAGATCGGAAGGTCCTTGTATGGGCCGTACGGGCTCTTCTCCCGGTAGGGTGCGCGCGCGCGTGACTAGAGGGAGAGAGAGGAAATGCACGCCCATAAACACTCTCAGGTGCAGATCCAGTCGTCGTGAACACTTATGTCGCGCACCGCGCTCCACTTTATTCCTATGGGTGACGTCGAGCGACTTCAACGCTTCAGCACAGCATTCCGGGAAGGCAGCGCTGCATTTGAACCAATTTGAACGCAGAAATGACGGAAAGCGTCACAACATCGCTTCAGTCGCGTCGCAAAGTGGATTTCCACGGTCACTGCTGTCACAGGACTTCACCAAATCATACCAAAGAAGTGTGTTTTTGACGGAGCGGTCCCAGCGATAAAGGTTCGGTCCTGCTTTGGAAGCAGCCGGTGAGTAAAACTGCTTCAAATGTCTGTGCTGTCGGCTATCGTCGCGTGAGTAAACATCAGTAAACGACACGATCGCGTGCTTCGTCATTCAAATGCGCTAACGGACTCCATTGATGTTCTCTGTATAACGTTATACTAGTCTGACGTCCAAAACCGTTTTGCTTGCTACTGCTAAGGTTTAGTCGCATACAATAGTCCATAAACCGAATCATGTCCTCATAAACTGCGAGTAAACACACACAAATGTTGACAGGCCACTAAATACAGTCCAAACCACAGAGACGGACATCCTGCTGTTGCTGTTTCTCCTGTTCAATTTATTTCAGCCATGCATATTATTGACATCTTGTGGTTATTCGTAGTTTTCTCGTGTCGTCACACGCTTGAACGACCACCTGGAGGGCAAAACAAGGCTTTTCTCCATTGCCCGGCAGTCATTTTTCCCAGGTTTGTAGTCAGTATTAAAGGTGGGATAGGTAGGACTGATCTAAAACACTTTTGTCCAAATTTGTTTAAACTTTTTTATGTCAATACATAATTAAAATGTAAGTACTCTGAAAAAGAGAGTATACAAATCAATTGACTCTAGACTTTTTAATCTGCAATAAACACCGCTCATTATTTTCATTCGGGACGAAACAAGTGATTGGCTTGGGCGACTGTCACTCTCTCTCTCGCTACCATGGCAACCACTGCTTTCGCTACAGGACCGCCCACGTGCGCGTAGAGCAAAATAATGGCAGAGAAAGAGCATTCAAAATTCACAGTGCCAGGTTTTGCCGTCAGTGAAGGCAAACAATGCAAAAATTGAAGACAGTACACGAAAAGGCAATGAACAGAAAGTCTTTGGATAAACAAAGAAATCAAACGCGAGTAAATATCGGCGTGGCTTTCCAACCATGGCGAGAACTGAGGGACCTCAAGGGGCTGAAAAACGACTCATTGCTGCTGTATTTCTGCTGGACAGGTTCATTTTCATTTTGATTATACATTTTTTTGGTTTATGTTTTCATGAAGCATGTAGCACTAGCACACGTAGCTGCCTAATATAGCTAACATAACATTACTTAGCATAAAGTTACAATGTTATACACTTAGCCATTAGTAGAGATGATAAATACTCAATATGCTTAGCTCAAGTTGATCGCTGTCGTGTTGAATTTCGCAAAATTTAACTTTAGATAACAAAATGCATGTGTAAAAGCTAGTACACCGCATCCAGCAGTGTAAAAAAAAATGTTTGGTTTAACTTAAAAAAGTAAGTAACCTGGTTGCCTTAAAATTTTGAGTTCATTGAAATATTTTTTTTAGTTGATACAATGAAGGAAATTTGTTTAATAAAAAGAAACTCAAAATATTATTGTATTTAAATCACATAAAATTTAATAAATCATGAAAATAGCACAAATGGCATGTTTCACTGCGTCATCACAAATAAAACATTATTAAAATTGTAATAATATTTGAATAAAGGTTGTCGATTTTCAAAAATGTTCAAGTAGCATTGAGTTCTTTCTGCGACAGGCACGTGACTGTTTGAAATGTTTTACGGGTCGACCCCTAAATGACTCACTGTAACCCAGATATTTATTGTCTCAGAAATGATGATTAAGCTTGAACCTGAATATTCCCTGAAACCGTCCGCAAACACCTGGTCGCGTCCACCTGTGTGTGTCGCACATGTCAGGCATGAGCAGCTGTGTGAACGGAGGATCAGAGGCTGGCGTGATGACAGGGCGAGGGCTAATTGAAAGGGCTTAGCGCTGATGTCACAGATCCAGCATTCACGGGCTCTACAGCTGTGCAGGTCAGCAGAAGCGACCCTATCAGTCAGAGCTTTGAACCGCGGCGGAGACTCTTCGCCCGGCCTGGAGGAACGGCCGGAGGACACGGTGTGAGCGAAAGCCCCGCCCCTCATCTGCGGGAGACACCTGGAGGAGTCCGGGGAGGTGCGAGAGCTGTTAGCCGCGTGGAAGATTACATGCTGACAGGACATAAAGACTGACAACAGTCATTACACTCCACCGGGGTTATGCCCTTGTCAAGGGGACTGGTTATGAGATGTAGCCACTAAAAAACTTATTCACGGTAAGGAGACTGCTCTTTATTAAACTAAATGAATAATGTTTGCTTTAATGAATAAAATGCATAAAATGAAAGCATCACAAACACATAACCCTGCCCAAATAATATATATATATATATGCTTTCAAACAATCGTAAAATCGCAATTAACCACGTCCAAAATACGTGTGATTTAATATCTGTGTGTGTATTGTGTATCATTATGTATATTTGAATAAACACACATGCATATTTATATATGAACACACACACACTGTACATGCAAATATTTTTAAATATATTCATGTATGTGTGTTTTTATATACAGTACACACACATGTAGACACAAACCAGATTTTGAATGCAATATGGTTACACTTTATTTCAAAAGTGTCTTTGTTACGCTGTAAATATACATTTAAGAGTAATATTGAGTAATACATGTAGCCTACTTACTATAGGATTAGGATTAGGGTTTGATTTGGTTAGAGTTAGTTTCAAGTAATTATGCATAATTTATAGTTATTACATGTAACATATGTAATAATGACACTGTAAAATATTACCGTATGTGTGTCAAATTGATTAATTGTGATTAATCACATCTAACATAGAAGTTTGTGTTTACATAACGTGTGTGTGTGTGTGTGTGTGTGTGTGTGTGTGTGTGTGTGTGTGTGTGTGTGTGTGTGTGTGTGTGTGTGTGTGTGTGGGTGTGTGTGTGTGTGTGTGTGTGTGTGTGTGTGTGTGTGTGTGTTATATATTTTATATAATTATATTTGCATATGTATCCAGGCTGGGTAAGAGTGTATAATGACCCAGTTCAATTCTCTTGCTGGAATAAATGATTTTTAAACTAATTTAGGCAAGATCCCACAGGCAAAACCATTGTTTTTTCATGCACTGGTCCATTTCGAGATTGTGCTTCCATAACTAGTGGAAAGAAAACATCTCAAATACACACATCAGTGTATATTTTGTTACACTTTATCTATTTCATCTGTAGATTTTTAAATATGTTTAAAGGCCATGAGCTTTTCCTCATCAGTCAGAAGCACTTACACACACCAAACTTTACCGTTTTATTCATAACTATATTTTTGAAGGTTTTAATTAGCCTGACTTTTTTTATATAACCTAAAAAAACCTTTAAATGGTATTTGATTAAAAAGAGAAAATCCTTTAACTCTATATGTCAACGATATTAACAATTTTTTTGAAAATGTCTCTCAGATTTCTGTTCTGGAAATGTATGCAAATCAGTGCATATTTAATAAGCCTTATTTGCTTAACTAACTTACAAAGAATGCTTTTCTTATTTCCTTTAACAATAAAAATAATTGATTCCTAAACTATTTCTGATGCACGGAAAAAATAAGTTTTATTTTTAGTGGCATAAATATATATGGCTATGCATCGTTCGTGGCGATATCTCTGTGTGTTTGCACTATGCCAACTCTCAACAGATTGCGTACTTGTTAACTCGTGTTTTACACATCTCTGTTCTTTGCATTTCTCCACACTTCCTCATGGGCCTGGTAAAGGATTATGGGATACGGTGAGTTGGAGCCATCTGGGGCTCCTCCAGCGAAGGAGTCCACCCACACAGCCGGTCCCCCGTGAGCCAGACTCGCAGCCTGAGAGATTGCACTCCTCCGCTTATTTTGTCTGACTTTCATAAACAAGTCCAGGGGTCAAATAATCTCTCTGTATATCTGTCTGCGACTCAAGCTGACTGCTTTTAATATTTAGACAGGCAGTAATGTTCCTTATACTGATCTGCCTACACCGTTAGCCTTTAAAATCCCTTGTGGAACTGCCAAGTTACTGTGTGGGCCAAAGTTTGGCTACCCTCAAAACAGTTTAATCATGTTTGCCTGCAGATTTGAGCTGTATTGGATGACTTTGGTGTTTATTTTAAGTCCCATATCAGGCGCTAACCACCCATTTGTTTATGTCATTGTCCCAGAGGGTGTGTGATGCCATCATAATACAGTGTCACGGTGTTTTGATGACCTTCCGAACTCCTGTCAGTATTAGAAAACTGGCCTGTGTGCGTGAAAGCTGTTAATGGTATAAGCGAGAGAAAAGTCACTAATTAATACCTGATGCTGATATTAAAGTTTTCAGCAACACGTTATGCTGCATTACACCGTTTTCCCACAAGCAAGGTTTTTTCATGAGGCGTTTGTGCCCAATATAGTCGAAAAATCAGCCGTTTATGAGAAATTATACTCAGACGAGGCTGATTATTCTTCTTTAATGATGCAAATGAGAGCGCAATGTTTACTCGGCCTCCGTCTGAACGAAAAGTTGAAAGTTGACCTGTCTCACAGTCAGAATAAATGTGAAAAGATAGTGTTTCAGTGTAGGAGTGATACACAACATCTGTGAATCGTTAATACTACAAGACAGAAACTGATAAATATTTGAAAAAGAGTGCAATTAACAAATATACAGTGACCCATCCACATCCTGACGCATTATGTGTTGTAAATGTATGAACCAGGTGTGTGTGAAACCATGATTTCATAAGAAAAAACACATGGGCCTTAATGAGCAGCGATGAGCCAGAAATTGCGCTTTTAAGAGTGTGTAAAAAAACAAATTTGGTAACACTTCATTTTACAGTGTCATTGTTAAAAGTTACAGTCATCTCTTAAAAGTTGTGCATTATTTGAGCTGTAAAGCTGTTTAAATCATAATAATAATATTATAATAATAAATATAAATAATAATATTTATGTAGGGTTTTAGGCATGTGACGTCACAACAAGTAAAATTGTATATAATAAAAAAACTTTTTTGTTTTTTACACTAGAATAATGTTAAAAGATAAGTTCACTTCAAAATGAAAAAACCCTGATAATTTTCTCTCCCCCATCTCATCCAAGATGTTCTTGTCTTTCTTTCTTCAGTCTAAAATAAATGTTTTTTTTTGTTTTTGTTTTGTTGAGGAAAACATTCCAGGATTTTTCTCCACATAATGGACTTCAATGGGAACCAACGGTTGAAGGTCCAAATCAATCAGAGCTGGACAGTAACTAAGGTCATTTACTTGAGTACTGTACTTAAGGACACTTTTTGAGTATCTGTACTTTACTTGAGGATTATTTTTTCAGTAAATTTATGACTTTAACTTCGCTACATTTGAAAGACAAATATTGTACTTTTTATTCCACTACATTTCTATCAAGGTCCTCGAAGTCGAAAGTCGTTTCTGTCGCAGCGTTGAAAGTCAGTGGATGATTTTTTTCTTCTTTAAAAGGTGTTTGGGTTTTTGCAGAAAGCCTTTCAGGAATCACTCTTGTAGATTCTCGTGAAGGTCAATGATTTCACAGCATTTATTAAACACTGATTTATAGTTTATTGCAAAATGGAAGAAGACGGATGTCAAAATGTTCTTTTTGTGGAGTATTCACATAAACAAAGTTAATTATGTCTTAAGTGAGGAGTAAACAGTTGGAGCAACCCGATCACACATAAATGCGTATAAATAGTACGAGTGTGCAATGTCGTGGAATGTATACACCAAAACTCATTTTGGCGTGCATATGATACGCACTTTATGGCGCATATATGACAAGCTCTCTTGGGAAGGTTTAGGGTAGTGGGGTGGGGGGTTCGAATGTATAATATGCCATAAAGTGCGTATCATATGCACGCAAAAAAAAAAGCGTATCATATGCACGCCAAAATGAGTTTTGGCGTATACATTCCACAACATTGCACACTCGTACTATTTATACGCCTTTTTCGTGAGAAAAGGTTGGAGAATATCAGATGTGTATAAGAGTATTGGATCCGTGCATTCGGCCTTAAAGAGACAGAAGCTTTGTAACTTTATACAAGTATTTAAATAAGTTAGTCGTATGCTAGTATGTCAGATGGAGCATCACTGACTGGCTTAAACCATGATGGCATAATGTGCATTTATACAACAATAATAAAGTAATGCGTTGATATAAAGAAGGAAATTTACTTTTGATACTTAAGTACTTTTGAAAACAAATGCTTCTGTACTTTTACTTGAGTAAAAATCTGTTTCTACAACTTTCACTTGTAACGGAGTAATATTTGACCAGTAGTACTGTTACTTTTACTCAATTAACGAAGTTGTGTAGTTTGTCCAGCTCTGAAATCAGTGAAGTTTCAGAGGAAGGGCTTCAGAGGCTCTGCACAATCCCAGACGAGGAACAGGGTCTTACCTAGCTAAACATCATTTATTTTTATAAAAAAATAAAAATGTATATACTTTTTAACCACAACTGCGCAACTTCGTTGTGCTACTTCTTCATGGTGACGTCAACAGGTTGGAAAGAAAGGTAGAAGTACCGCCGCCCCAGTGTTGAAAGACTCTCATGTTCTCATCCAATTTTAAAATTATTTGACATCGTTGTTTTACCTTTATTTTAAGGCCGTTTGCTTTAGTCTTTGCACGTTTCGTTTTAACACTGGGTTGGTACTTCCACATACGCCATGCGTGACCTTTCCAATGTGATGCCGTCATACGCCGTGAAGAAAAACAACAACACCAAAGTCACACATTTGTTGTTAAAAAGTATATACATTTTTATTCTTTGCTTGAAAGTGTCCGACAGTTTGTCTAGATAAGACCCTGTTCCCCGTCTGAGATTGAGCAGAGCCTCTGAAGCCCTTCCTCTGAAACTGCACTGATTTGGACCTTCAACTGTTGGTTCCCATTGAAGTCCAGTATGTGGGACAAAATCTCCAAAAAAAAACGTCTTTTCGACTGAAGAAAGAAATTCATGAAAATCTTGGATGAGATGGGGGTGAGTAAATTATCAGGAAATGTTTGTTTTGAAAGTAAACGCATCCTTCAACACACTTATAGTTTACAGTGTGTGGCTACTATCGTTTTCAGATTTACTTCTAAATGTCTTACTGTAACCGTCATCTTTCTTTGAGACAGAATTAGTCATTGTGTGGTACATTATGCCATCATGTATCAACATATGCCACAAATGATGTCAATTGTTTTTAGCTGAACATAAAATATATTTCTTTATTGACCAAGTATTTTTTTTAATTGAACTAAATCCAGATTAATCAGACACCTGTCTATAGTGCATCTATAAAAACTCCTGTGTGTGTGTGTGTGTGTGTGTGTGTGTGTGTGTGTGTGTGTGTGTGTGTGTGTGTGTGTGTGTGTGTGTGTGTGTGTGTGTGTGTGTGTGTGTGTGTGTGTGTGTGTGTGGTTATATAAATCAGTATGGAGGCGGTCTGTCTGTAATTACAGGTTAAACACCTCCACACGGCCCAAATGCTGAGAGAGGCGGAGCACATATGGTGTCAATACATTTTAATTACACTTTCTAATTCACCCTTTCCTGCTTTGGACGTGCTAAGACACACTTCCCCTCCATAGACATATCGCTGGGCATCAGGGCTCAAAACACTCTCTCCTGTAGAGCTACAGTGCCCTCTATAGGTTCAAAGAAGAGGGATACGATTTTGACCAAAATACAAAAGTTGCCATCCTTCCCCCATGACATTAAAAAAGATGAAAACAATAATGACGTATGCTTTTGTAAAAGAGAATGAGTGTATATGATATTAACCCTCATGCTCTGTTAAGATTGACTGTATTTCCAGAAACCTCAATGATTTATGTGTGAAAATAAAAAAAGGTTACACTTTATTTTAAGGTGTCCTTGTTGAAGTGTAATTATACATTTAAGTACTGAGTAATAGCGTGTACTTACCATAGGGTTATGATAAGGGTTTAGTTGAGGGTTAGTTGCATGCAATTATGCATAATTTACTGTCATTACTATGGTAAATGCATGTAACATATGTAACAAGGACACTTTCAAAAAGTGTTACTGTGAAAAATAATAATATAGTAATTATTATAATTATTATAAAAATAAATCTATATTATTGTAAGTATGTTGTTTTGAGTTTATTTGTTCCCTGCTCATAAAATGTAAAAAAAAGACTAGACTTCAAATCTAAATGAAAGATTTGAATTGTCCAATATTGCAGAAAACCCTCAACCAGCCTGAGTGAGACATCAGCCAAAGCTGGGCAATCTGCTAAAGAGGTAATAATCACTGACATGGCAAACCCATCATTTTCAGGACTTTTACAGACTGCTAAGTTTCCAGCCTTCTGACCCCCAAAGTCCATCATGTCACATCCGTGTGACTCTCTCTGAATCTATAACCCGCACTTATGTCTCTATTAAAGCCTGAGAATGATGTCACTTCCAGCGATGTGCGATAATTAGCGCTAGCACGATTCCCTCGTTGTCTTTGGCTTGTGCCGTAAGTCAAACAGTGAGACGAGAGCCAAATGTGTAAGAAGATTCGCTGTTCTCATAACAGAACTGCAGATGCAAATTTATATGATTTCCTTTCCCTTTAAAAAGGCGAGGCAGAAGCACCCAGTCACATCTGTCTGGTTTATAAACGAGCAAAGGGCCTCATAAAAACAGGAGTGGAAGGGAAAGTTCACCCAAAAATTAAAGTTCTGTCACTAATTACTCACACTAATGTCATTCCGTAAGACTTTTGTTGCTCTTCAGAGCACAAATTAAGTTATTTTTGATGAAACCTGAGCGATTTATGTCCCTCCATTGATAGCTAAACAACTACGTTGACACTTAAAAAAAGGTAGTTAAGAGATTGTAAAACTATTCCATATTGTTATGTTCTCTTGTAACATAACAATTGGGGTTACACCATGTTCAAATAACAAAGGCAATATTCAGGAATACTTAACTTCTTCTGAATTTATTTTAAAGAACACAATAACTAATAAAGTGGCAGTCTGCTAAAGATCAAACGTCCTGCGTAACACGAGAATGAACATCATTAATGAATTAATGTAAAGCCTAAATTTAATCTGGTCATCTTATAAAGTGATTGAGTCTCTTCAGAAAATGTGGACCAAACCATTCAATTCATATGGATTAATTTTTTACGATCTTGAACTTTTTGAAGTGTCAAAGTAGTTGCATAGGCTATCAATAGAGGGACAGAAAGCTCTCAGATTTCAGGAAAAATGTCCTCGTTTGTGTTCCCGAAGATGAACGAAAGTCTCACGGGTTTGGAACGACATGAATTATTAATGGAAGAATTTTCATTTATTGTGGTGAATTATCCCTTTAAGATGCATTTATATTTTTTTTTTTTTTTCTGGAGGAAAAAAAAATCGGAAAAAAAACTATTTCAAAAGTATTTTTCAAATGAAAAATATGTCAATGCAAAGACCACATGTCCGTACCACATTTAAATTGACTGGATGTTGACCGTTTTTGTGGCAGCGTTAGACAATAAATAGAGTGATATTTGATTAGTGTGTTTCATGATTGTTATATAAAGTTTCAAGTAGAGAAAAAACGGAAAATCACTGCGTACAGCAGTAATGTTACGTCTCATTAGTGGTGGATATTTACAGGTTGAAGGCTCTGCCCTTCTGTGAGCAGCAGCTAGTTGTTCATGGCAAAGTAATGAGGCCTGTGGTAGCTGGATTCTCCAGTAATTGAAGTGATGGAGCATTGCTACAGAGGGAAAACTCGACATGTAATGTATTTATGTTGTCATATGGTGATGTGTCTCATTCTAACTAATATTGCCCCTTTTTGTGTGTGAATAACGCTTAGAGCCACAAGTTTGTTTTCTGAGAGGCTCCTTGTTAGGTTCGAGTTGAACTGATGAAAGCCTACAGTGTGTTTGCTCTGTTCTACTTGCATTAGTTCAACTCAAGTGTGAGAGTTTGGTCTGGACAATTGGGTCCGTCTTGGGTGTTATGCTGGGAAAAGGATGAAACGAAGTATGAAATACAGGAATCAAACAGAGCAGCGAAAACTCAAAGTGTAAAAACACCTCAAACCAGCTACAAATGTATTCATTATTCCCATTTAAGTTCTCATAATTGTGTATTTTTAAGTTAATGGAAGACCACTGCAAAGCTTTCAGAAATCATCATGGTGAACTGAAGACTACAGATTGGCAGTGGAGAAGGGGATAACCCAGCAGCTCTTGGATAAAAACAAGTCAACAGTGTCATTTAAGTGAGCCGTTAAATCGAAGTCTCGCCTTCGCCATGACAAACTGAAAAATGATTGCGAGTCAATTATTTTAACAGTTTGGCTTGGATTAGAATAACACTGTATGGGAGGGACATTTGTTTTACCAACAGCAGGAGGAGGCTGAGACTTCTTTTCAACAGCACATTTTAAGATGTTTAGCCAGTTAGATCCCAAGACTTGTTCTTCTAAGCCATGCATTCTTGGTTGTGAGCAAACTAGGGGATGTTTTTGAAACCCCACAAGCTACAATCCTACATGTAGTCCTGACACGTGAATGCAAAGATAGTGGTTTTGTGTAGCCTGTTGATTTCACCTGATGTTCAGGAATGCAATCAGACAGGAATCAGCTCACCTTAACCTCTTGCTCGAGTAGACGATGTCTGTAATATCTTTATTTGCACTCTGAAGAGCTGAACAAAGAAATAACAATAATGGAATGTCTAGCCAGAGCTGATTGCCAAAGATAACTGTAGCAGATGTCGGCGGAGGAATCTCACTCGTTCTGCCAGGCTCTTGGGAATTTCACCGAGCGGAGAAGCCATCAGATCTGAAAGTAAAAGCGCAGCCGAGGAACGGACCGCAGGTGGTGAAAGCTTTTGTCTGAAACCAGCTGGCTCTTACAGGCCATGCTTTAGGTTCTGCCACATTTGATAGCTGTTGTTCTCGGAGGGTTGTAGGTAGCTTGAACGAGTGTGCAGCCGCTAGTTTGGACGGCTGCGAAAGTCATGATTGGTGGACATGGATAAAACGTCCAAAGCCAGGATATTGATCTCAAGTCAGTATCAATACCAGACACTATAAGAAACAGCAAAACTGCACCAGACCTTTCACGGTTGCATTACATAATCTAACCAGTTACATCAAGATTGTAAGTGTGCTTGAGATGACATTTGTTCTGTGACAAGTTGGAGAACTATAAGAAGCCAAGAGGTGGTTAATTAGGATTTGAGTTTTTTAACATTACTCAGTGTGTGATGTCACTGTTTGAGCATAAACAACATCTGCAAAGTTACTAAGCTCAAAGTTCAAAGCAAAGGGAGAGGTTTTCTGAAATCTCAGACATCTCTTTTTAAGGACTACAACAAACAGCTGTTAGGGACTACAACGAGCTTCTTCACGGGTTAGTGGCATCAACATTTGAATAACCCCGCCCCCGGGAACATGTGGAGAAGAGGAAGAGTTGCTGTAGTCGAGCACATTTGGGAGTTGCTCGAGCTGTCGTCTGTCTTTCACGTTTATTGATACGGTACGAACAAGATGACAATATAAGTTATAACCATAATTAAACTAAACTATCCCTGTTCTTTCTTCATCAGCAGATAGTATAACCGTAATTAAACTAAACTATCCCTGTTATCTCTTCATCAGCAGATATTATAACCGTAATTAACCTAAACTATCCCTGTTCTCTCTTCATCAGCAGATATTATAACCGTAATTAAACTAAACTATCCCTGTTCTCTCTTCATCAGCAGATATTATAACCGTAATTAAACTAAACTATCCCTGTTCTCTCTTCATCGGCAGATATTATAACCGTAATTAAACTAAACTATCCCTGTTCTCTCTTCATCAGCAGATATTATAACCGTAATTAAACTAAACTATCCCTGTTCTCTCTTCATCAGCAGATATTATAACCGTAATTAAACTAAACTATCCCTGTTCTCTCTTCATCAGCAGATATTATAACCGTAATTAAACTAAACTATCCCTGTTCTCTCTTCATCAGCAGATATTATAACCGTAATTAAACTAAACTATCCCTGTTCTCTCTTCATCAGCAGATATTATAACCGTAATTAAACTAAACTATCCCTGTTCTCTCTTCATCAGCAGATATTATAAACGTAATTAAACTAAACTATCCCTGTTCTTTCTTCATCAGCAGATATTATAACCGTAATTAAACTAAACTATCCCTGTTCTCTCTTCATCAGCAGATATTATAACCGTAATTAAACTAAACTATCCCTGTTCTCTCTTCATCAGCAGATATTATAACCGTAATTAAACTAAACTATCCCTGTTCTCTCTTCATCAGCAGATGTTATAACCGTAATTAAACTAAACTATCCCTGTTCTCTCTTCATCAGCAGATATTCTCTGGCTCATCTCACAACAGTTCCCACACCAGCGGTTTAGAGATTATCATGGCAGAATATGCTAATCAATGACTGAAGATCGTTATCTCATAAATTCATCAACTATCCCTTCAGAAATGTCCTGTCTCATTCTACATGTCGTCTCTCCATCATTGTCTGACTCCGGTTTGATCATAAAAGCCTGAACAGTTGATGTCATTTTCAGTGTGTTTGTGTGT
This sequence comes from Pseudorasbora parva, assembly GCF_024679245.1. Lineage (NCBI taxonomy): Eukaryota > Metazoa > Chordata > Actinopteri > Cypriniformes > Gobionidae > Pseudorasbora > Pseudorasbora parva. Next base: position 3,634,565 of record NC_090192.1, read on the forward strand.
GTGTGTGTGGGGGGGGGGGGTATCAGAGCTGTTAACATGAGCTCTTGAAGCTCCACCCTCTTATTGAAAGGGGGCCGGAAGCAGTGGCTCATTTGCATTGAAAGGGACAATTTTTTTTAGGTATTAAGAGCATTAAGAGGAACCTTTTAGGTTGGCCTATATGTCAAAGCCTGGGTCAAGAACTGTGGGAATATAAGAGCTCAAGCAAATGCACCTTACCTCATGAGTCTCATGCTGCTTCTCCAAACATTCTGTCATTCACAGAGAGACGAGGAAAGGTCAAGAGGAAAGACTACAACTTCTAAACACGACTTTGGCATCTATTTGTCATCCTTACAGTTCTTGGATGGCTCCAATGTCTCTTCAGACAAGCTTCCAAAAATGTTTATTCCACCCTAAAGATTCACCTCTTTCAAGTTAAATAGAGTAGCTGATGTATATGTCATTTTTATGTTTTTGTATCTGACATCCATCATAAAATGGTACTTTGTGTCTTCAAGTAAACTTAAAGACATAGGTCATCCAAAAACGAAAACTCATTTTTTAATCTCCCACATGTTCCTCCAAAGTACGTTTGTTCTAAGGAACATATTTAAAAATAAAGGTTATTTATGGGCATCTATGGTTCCATGAAGAACCTTTAAAATCCATGGAAACTTCCCATTGCACAAAAGGTTTTTTATAGTGGAAAAAGATTCTTCAGATTATTAAACATTAAAATGTTTTTTGGTGAAACCTAAAATGATTTCACTATGGCATTGCTGTGAAAACCTACAACTGTTTTTGAGAGTGAACATAAAATAATTCAACTGTCTTTATCCATACAATGAAAGTCAAAGTGTGTGTGTGTGTGTGTGTGTGTGTGTGTGTGTGTGTGTGTGTGTGTGTGTGTGTGTGTGTGTGTGTGGGTGTGTGTGTGGGTGTGTGTGTGGGTGTGTGTGTGTGTGTGTGTGTTCCACATAGGGGCGTAATGGCACACAGAAGTCACGGTTCGGTACGTACCTTGTTATGGGATCTTGGTTTTGGAATCACGAATTACCGTATATACACAAACTTGTATATACGGTTCGATATACAAGTTTGGTACAACAGAAACAAATCAAATGTTATCAAATCTGTTATTTTGAACAGACAGTAGTTCAAATTACATTTTTTTTTTCACCTACAGCCATCTCTTGCGTTAAGTACAAAATTAAAAGAATAATAAAAAATAAAACTTGGCAGAGATTAGTTTTCTTTGCACTTGAGAGTTCATGAACATGCGGTGACAATGGGGAATGCACAATGTTGAATATTGTGCTTTTTCAAGAAATCCCGGAAAGATGAGCGAGGAGAAAAAGAGCCATACCTTTCCACGAGGAGACAGCGAGTGAAGCAATGCCTGAGGCTTCCCATTTCCAGGACACACAGAAATCATCACTGGACTGTAGTGAGACTTCCACGACACAAATCGGCACAATGCCAAATGATTCTGTCTCATTATAACAGCGGAAACAACTTTAAATACTGTCATTTATGGCCATACAGCAAAGAGTAAGACATCATTTGAAACTGTAAAGAGTACAATCACAAAAAAACAAAACATTATGCTTATGTAAAATAAAGAAAACAAAACCGGATGCCGCTTTCTGCCATCTCGGTTTCCTTTTCCGCAAAGTTAGTGGAGCGGACTTTGAAAAAATGAATGGAAATTCAGCATAAAGGCAACTAGCAAGCTCTTAAATGCATCTGAACTCTTGTTTTGGGATGGTGTGTGGATCATCTCTTCTGCTCTTTTTCCTGTTGTGGTGGTTAGTAAACAGTGCTGCATTACCATGCACGCCCCCTTCTGGATTGGAGTAAAGATTGCCTGTGACTGACTGTACTCGTCTTCTGATTTGATGAACAGAACCAAGGCGGTTTGGGCCGAATACATTCCCCGTTACACCCCTCGTTCCACAGAATAAAGAACAACATGAAGGTTGAGTGAATTCAGGTTGATCGGGACACTTCATCTCAATGGCAAAATGTGGCCCAATCACCCTGAATTCACCCCTGTATGCTGACAGAATATCCTTTTTGGTTGATCTATACCTTTAAGTATTGGACAAAGGACTCCTGTGAACTCCTATGCTTCAGTGAACCCAAAGCTCAAAGGATGATGGGATAACAGACGAGAAAACGACACAAATGTCTCCGCACCCAATGAGGTGGCCAGCGTTATGCCTTACTAATTTTTACAGTCTAGTTTATAAGGGTGTGCAGGCATGGTGAGGCATCGGAGCAGGTATCTCAGGAGTCCTTCCCTCGCATGATTCCGCTGAAATAAGGGCGCCACTCGACAGGCATGAAATTTTACATCGGAGACAACTTTGGGAGAGCGTGAGGCTTTAGGATGTGCTACAATAACATAATTCCCTCTATCCCACATCCTAAAGCTCATATAAGTTCCCTCTTGTGGCTCATTACCACCTGTGGCTGAAAAAGTATGTTTATAAGCTGCAATCCCCGAAGAGAAGCTGCCATTCGCACGGCTTTACAACCCAGAGAAACCCGGGAAAGAGACGAAGGATAAATAATATCTATCATGTCATATATTTACTGTCCTTTTGCAGTCGGTTGCAAATACGATCCCCTTTGCAGCTCCTCGAGGTGGTGTTATGGACTATGTATATCCACAGGACTATCACTTTCACAGTGTCTCAGTGCCCCCGCCTCCCAGCTTCACATAAGTCATTCACGTCGGGGCGATTTATCATTGTGAGTAATGCTCTGGATGAAGCGAAAGGCTACAGTGAATTTAGGAAAGGAGGGGTAAGGAAGTTGTGGGTGTGGGACACTGCAAAACTGCCCAGATTCAGGACCAGTTGCCTTTAAATCAAACCCCATCAAGGGGCCGTGATTTGGTGCGGGGGGCTGATTTGGCACGGTTTCCAGGTGTGACATCTCTTGCAGTGGAAGCACACAATGACAAAAACAGCTTGGCTGGACACAGAGTATAGTTGTGTAAATGCTAGATTAAATCAGATTTATGCTTCTCAACATAGAAGCAGTACATCTGTCTTTCTCAACCACGCCAACCCTCTTTTCTCGATGCTTTCAGTAGGTACGATGCTGTTGAGTTAATGGAGCAGAGTGGAGTGTGCACATGGGAGGTTTTTCCTGCTTCTTTTAACGTCTTTTCATCTCAGCTCACTTCCATGTTCTTGTGCTGTTTTGCAATATATAGATGAGAAAGTGCAGTGAATGAATTCAAACCAAGCCAAGTTGACACTTCACTAAGCTTTCACCGTTACTGGTAACACTATTTTAGGGTCCAATTCTCACTGTAAACTAGTTGCTTATTATCATGCATATTACTAGGATATTGGCGGTTTATTAGTACTTATAAAGCACATATTAATGCCTTATTCTGGATGATCATCTTCTGCATCCCTTGATCACCCAATACCTAAACTCAACAATTAATAATAAGCAGTAATCAGGAGTTTATTGAGGCAAAGGTTGTATAGTTAGCAACTTAAACTAAAGTGTGACCTATTGTAATTTTAATTAAAGGTGCTAGTGGTAAAATTTTGAGATTCATTGGTATTAAAATTATCTTCATTTATATGGCACTAAATGGCCAATATCAGAATGCCACTGTGTTTTTTGTTTTTGTGTCTAATTCTTAACCCTTCCCTCGGGTCATTTTGAAAATAAATTGTGTTCATCTGAGTGGCCGAAGACCTCAGAAGTTTTGTCACAATTAAAGTATAATTTTAGGTATTCGGATTATTTTGACTTGTAAGGGAACGATTTTCTACAGGATGCAAATTAAAAATAAAACACTAAAAACTCATTTTAAATGCTAAAAGGTAATTTAGGCACCGCAACAATATAATCAGCCGGATCTCACGGAAATGTGTATTGTGCAATGTCGTGCATATGATACACACTTTATGGTGTATTATACCTACGAACCACCCACCCCACCACCCCTATCCTACCCAAGAGAGCGTGTCATATACATGCCATAAAGTGCGTATCATATGCACGCCAAAATGTGTGCGCATATTTTCATACGCATTTACATGTGATCGGGTTGATTATATATATATATATATATATATATATATATATATATATATATATATATATATATATATATATATATATATATACAGTCTTGTTCAAAATAATAGCAGTACAATGTGACTAACCAGAATAATCAAGGTTTTTCGTATATATTTTTTATTGCTACGTGGCAAACAAGTTACCAGTAGGTTCAGTAGATTGTCAGAAAACAAACAAGACCCAGCATTCATGATATGCACGCTCTTAAGGCTGTGCAATTGGGCAATTAGTTGAAAGGGGTGTGTTCAAAAAAATAGCAGTGTCTACCTTTGACTGTACAAACTCAAAACTATTTTGTACAAACATTTTTTTTTCTGGGATTTAGCAATCCTGTGAATCACTAAACTAATATTTAGTTGTATGACCACAGTTTTTTAAAACTGCTTGACATCTGTGTGGCATGGAGTCAACCAACTTGTGGCACCTCTCAGCTGTTATTCCACTCCATGATTCTTTAACAACATTCCACAATTCATTCACATTTCTTGGTTTTGCTTCAGAAACAGCATTTTTGATATCACCCCACAAGTTCTCAATTGGATTAAGGTCTGGAGATTGGGCTGGCCACTCCATAACATTAATTTTGTTGGTTTGGAACCAAGACTTTGCCCGTTTACTAGTGTGTTTTGGGTCATTGTCTTGTTGAAACAACCGTTTCAAGGGCATGTCCTCTTCAGCATAGGGCAACATGACCTCTTCAAGTATTTTAACATATGCAAACTGATCCATGATCCCTGGTATGCGATAAATAGGCCCAACACCATAGTAGGAGAAACATGCCCATATCATGATGCTTGCACCTCCATGCTTCACTGTCTTCACTGTGTACTGTGGCTTGAATTCAGAGTTTGGGGGTCATCTCACAAACTGCCTGTGGCCCTTGGACCCAAAAAGAACAATTTTACTCTCATCAGTCCACAAAATGTTCCTCCATTTCTCTTTAGGCCAGTTGATGTGTTCTTTGGCAAATTGTAACCTCTTCTGCACATGCCTTTTTTTTAACAGAGGGACTTTGCGGGGGATTCTTGAAAATAGATTAGCTTCACACAGACGTCTTCTAACTGTCACAGTACTTACAGGTAACTCCAGACTGTCTTTGATCATCCTGGAGGTGATCATTGGCTGAGCCTTTGCCATTCTGGTTATTCTTCTATCCATTTTGATGGTTGTCTTCCGTTTTCTTCCACGTCTCTCTGGTTTTGCTCTCCATTTTAAGGCATTGGAGATCATTTTAGCTGAACAGCCTATCATTTTTTGCACCTCTTTATAGGTTTTCCCCTCTCTAATCAACTTTTTAATCAAAGTACGCTGTTCTTCTGAACAATGTCTTGAACGACCCATTTTCCTCAGCTTTTAAATGCATGTTCAACAAGTGTTGGCTTCATCCTTAAATAGGGGCCACCTGATTCACACCTGTTTCTTCACAAAATTGATGACCTCAGTGATTGAATGCCACACTGCTATTTTTTTGAACACACCCCTTTCAACTAATTGCCCAATTGCACAGCCTTAAGAGCGTGCATATCATGAATGCTGGGTCTCATTTGTTTTCTGAGAATCTACTGAACCTACTGGTAACTTGTTTGCCACGTAGCAATAAAAAAATATACGAAAAACCTTGATTATTCTGGTTAGTCACATTGTACTGCTATTATTTTGAACAAGACTGTATATATATATATATATATATATATATATATATATATATATATATATATATATATATATATATATATATATATATATTTGGACATTTGTTAAAAAAATAAATAAATCAATTTAACAGTGGTTATTATTAATAAAAATTATTAACTGTGTTTATTAGATATTTTTGGGTGAACATTCTTTTTAACTTTAGCAAAAGCAATTATCTATGCCATCATCTAATACTCAAAAATGTCGGAAAAACTGTTAATAATTTAGTATTTGACCCGAATACCTAAGTTTATACTTTTTTGTGCAGAAAGCTTATATATTTTTTTATATTTTTTAAAAATATTTTTCATGTAAAACATTTTTGGAAACTTTTTTTTTTTTTTTACATTTTTTACCTTTGATACTTTTTTATTTTAAAACGCATAAACTTCTCAAATCCAGTCCATTTTTTAATTTTTATTTTTTTTTATTGTGTATTCGTGGTTCAAATGCAACAAAAGTCCTGAGGTCTTGGACCACTCCGATGAACACTCAGTTTTTTGAAGGGTAGGATGAAGAAAAGCATTCTAATATTGGCCATTTATCAGGTACTGGCCATATAATTAAAAATATTTGTAATGCCAATGTTGTCGACTAAGGCTAAAAAATCAATATAATATACTGTTCTTAGTAAAAGGCTATTATTCTGTGAACTGGAATGGCTTTGCAAAGCATTTTATATGCATGCAGCTATGTGATTAAAAACTGATTACAAGTGAACTGAACTGTCTGAACATTTCTTCAACACATTCACTATGGTATTGCAACTTATAAATAAATATTTCAATGAAATGAGGTTTGTAGTGTTCATTTACCCCGGAGCAAATGTGTCTTTACTGATGTGGCACTGACAAAGAGTCAAGAATCCAGCTCATGAACCCATTATCCAGTACTCAGTGGATCTCAATGCTTTATCCACTTGTAAGTTACAAAGATGAGCTCAGCCAATTGTTCTCACCTCAAGAGTTCCTCCAGTGTTTATTGGGTACGATGTGAGACGGGGTCAGACGCAGAATCGAGGTGTTGAGACTGCTATAACAAGGCCCACCTGTGGATTAAACCACTGTTAAAGAGAGAAGACAGAATAAGAGAGTCTGGCAACTATAAAAAGAAACAATATTAAACTGACAGCTGTGATAAGTCTTTATGTATTCAGGAATACAAAATGGGTTCTGCAAAAGATTCAGGCATCCTATCAGAACAACTGGACACAAATATGCTCTATAGACTCCATTAGTCATCTGGAGTGATTTGACTTTTTGGGAGTGTCACATATATCTGCACCGCCTCGTATACAGGAGTGATGGATCGCTTACTCTCAGCAGGCACTTCAGAAGAGTTTCTCTGATTACATAATTGGCTCACAACACCACAGGGAGAAGGTCCTGTTTGATATTTCATGTCTTTGGTGGGTCTTTTGGCCTTGAGCGGTCCGTGAGTCTACGAGGGAAAGCGCCACTGTCCGTTCGGAGGGTTTTATGTTCAGTTTGTCTTGGCCGCAGGATGCATATCGTTCCGATGACATTCTGCAGACATTTCCAGCTTTTTGTTTTAGCTCCATCCATCTCTCTGTCTGTCTCCCTCTCAAGCCTCAAAGAAAGAAAGAGGCGAGAGTTATGTCTCTCCCTGTGTTCTCACTCACTCAAACCTGGCTCGAGAGTCTTGTGGGGTGGTGGCAAGGGGTTCGCCGCGTCTCCCAGCATTCCACTTTTTGGCAGTCTCGCGGACCTCCTGACCCCCTGTTTGCTCCCCGGCCCCATCTACTGATGAGTGATGGCTAATAAAAAGGTCCTCTCTTGCCCTGGAGTGTGTTAAACATCTCACTGGCGATGCAGAAGCGATTTCTCACTGTCTGGTTATCCGCACACGTTTGCATACCAGCGCCCTTCAGACAAATTAGAGGCGGCGGAACCCGGCGAGATAAAAAACTGGCAGAGACGCAGGTACACAAAGCCAAAGAGAGACAACATGTAGTTTTAAATAAACAGTTCAATGTATTTCTAACATTTAAAAATGATTTACATGCAACCTAATTAAGTTCGGTGGATTTAGGCATCCGAACAGACACCAGACGAGAAAATCCACACCAGCCAATCAGAAGAGCTTGTGGGCGGAGCTCTGTTTGCAAGCCAACAGCAAATCGATTAATAGTATTGCTAGCCTTAGCTTTTTTTGTTTGTTTGTAAAAAGCAAATGATCTGTTCTTTTGATATACTGCATGTTCATAAACCAAATATACTGTTGGTCATTACATTGTTTGTGAAAAGGATCACAACGGAAACGCCACAACACAACGGAAACGCCACAACACAACGGAAACGCCACAACACAACGGAAACGCCACAACACAACGGAAACGCCACAACACAACGGAAACGCCACAACACCACGGAAACGCCACAACACAACGGAAACGCCACAACACAACGGAAACGCCACAACACAACGGAAACGCCACAACACCACGGAAACGCCACAACACCACGGAAACGCCACAACACCACGGAAACGCCACAACACAACGGAAACGCCACAACACAACGGAAACGCCACAACACAACGGAAACGCCACAACACCACGGAAACGCCACAACACCACGGAAACGCCACAACACAACGGAAACGCCACAACACAACGGAAACGCTATAACACAATGGACACGCCACAACACAACGGAAACGCCACAACACAACGGAAACGCCACAACACAACGGAAACGCCACAACACAATGGACACGCCACAACACAACGGAAACGCCACAACACCACGGAAACGCCACAAGACAACGGAAACGCCACAACACAACGGAAACGCCACAACACAACGGAAACGCCACAACACAACGGAAACGCCACAACACAACGGAAACGCCACAACACCACGGAAACGCCACAACACAACGGAAACGCCACAACACAACGGAAACGCCACAACACAACGGAAACGCCACAACACCACGGAAACGCCACAACACCACGGAAACGCCACAACACCACGGAAACGCCACAACACAACGGAAACGCCACAACACAACGGAAACGCCACAACACAACGGAAACGCCACAACACCACGGAAACGCCACAACACCACGGAAACGCCACAACACAACGGAAACGCCACAACACAACGGAAACGCTATAACACAATGGACACGCCACAACACAACGGAAACGCCACAACACAACGGAAACGCCACAACACAACGGAAACGCCACAACACAATGGACACGCCACAACACAACGGAAACGCCACAACACCACGGAAACGCCACAAGACAACGGAAACGCCACAACACAACGGAAACGCCACAACACAACGGAAACGCCACAACACCACGGAAACGCCACAACACAATGGACACGCCACAACACAACGGAAACGCCACAACACAACGGAAACGCCACAACACAACGGAAACGCCACAACACAACGGACACGCCAAAACACAACGGAAACGCCACAACACCGCGGAAACGCCACAACACCACGGAAACGCCACAACACAACGGACACGCCACAACACAACGGAAACGCCAGAACACAACGGAAACGCCACAACACAACGGAAACGCCACAACACAATGGACACGCCACAACACAACGGAAACGCCACAACACCACGGAAACGCCACAAGACAACGGAAACGCCACAACACAACGGAAACGCCACAACACAACGGAAACGCCACAACACCACGGAAACGCCACAACACAATGGACACGCCACAACACAACGGAAACGCCACATTACAACGGAAACGCCACAACACAACGGAAACGCCACAACACAACGGACACGCCAAAACACAACGGAAACGCCACAACACCGCGGAAACGCCACAACACCACGGAAACGCCACAACACAACGGACACGCCACAACACAACGGAAACGCCAGAACACAACGGAAACGCCACAACACAATGGAAATGCCAGAACACAACGGAAACGCCACAACACAATGGAAACGCCACAACACAACGGAAACGCCACAACACAATGGAAACGCCACAACACAACGGAAATGCTACAACACAACGGAAACGCCAGAACACAACGGAAACGCCACAACACAACGGAAACGCTACAACACAACGGAAACGCCAGAACACAACGGAAACGCCAGAACACAACGGAAACGCCACAACACAACGGAAACGCCACAACACAACGGAAACGCCACAACACAACGGAAACGCCACAACACCACGGAAACGCCACAACACCACGGAAACGCCACAACACAACGGAAACGCCACAACACAACGGAAACGCCACAACACAACGGAAACGCCACAACACAACGGAAACGCCACAACACCACGGAAACGCCACAACACCACGGAAACGCCACAACACAACGGAAACGCCACAACACAACGGAAACGCCACAACACAACGGAAACGCCACAACACAACGGAAACGCCACAACACAACGGAAACGCCACAACACAACGGAAACGCCACAACACCACGGAAACGCCACAACACCACGGAAACGCCACAACACAACGGAAACGCCACAACACAACGGAAACGCCACAACACCACGGAAACGCCACAACACAACGGAAACGCCACAACACAACGGAAACGCCACAACACAACGGAAACGCCACAACACAACGGAAACGCCACAACACAACGGAAACGCCACAACACAACGGAAACGCCACAACACAACGGAAACGCCACAACACAACGGAAACGCCACAACACAACGGAAACGCCACAACACAACGGAAACGCCACAACACAACGGAAACGCCACAACACCACGGAAACGCCACAACACCACGGAAACGCCACAACACAACGGAAACGCCACAACACAACGGAAACGCCACAACACAACGGAAACGCCAGAACACAACGGAAACGCCACAACACAACGGAAACGCCACAACACAACGGAAACGCCACAACACAACGGAAACGCCACAACACAACGGAAACGCCACAACACAACGGAAACGCCACAACACAACGGAAACGCCACAACACAACGGAAACGCCACAACACAACGGAAACGCCACAACACAACGGAAACGCCACAACACCACGGAAACGCCACAACACAACGGAAACGCCACAACACAACGGAAACGCCACAACACAACGGAAACATTGCTCTATAGATTGGCCAGTCTTACAAAGATATAAACCATTTTAACCATTGTATATCGACATAAATGTATATCGTATATCAACTCAAAATCACCTACATGCATTATAGCTGCATATTTATACTCAAAAACGGTTTTAGCGGATTAGCGCTCGCGATCACGGTGCCTGATGCCTAAGGGAACGTTTGCCAATTCCACCAAGTGGTTGAAGCGTGTAATTTTATTAATTCAAATTACTTTTTTTGTTTTGTTTAAATGTTCAAATTCCAATGTTATGCACTGAGTCAGTTTTTTAGAATACAAAAAAGCTGTGGGATTTTAACATGTCTGTTTTTAAATGTTAAAAAGTAATTTTAATTCATACAAATTACATGTTTCAACTGCATGGTGGAATTGGCAGACGTTCCCTTCAAGCGCCATGGCAGCGTGTAAAAGCGTTTTCGAGTATAAATATGCAGCTGTAATGCCTGTAGGTGATTTTGAATATATTTCATGTCGATATACAATGGTTACACACTTAAAACTGATCGTAGTGTTTAAATCTTTGTAAGACTGGCCAATCTATAGAGCAATGGCATGGGAATCTAACATTATTGCACTCCGACAGCCCCTTCGTGGTCGGGAGCATTTCCGTCGTGCTGTTTCGTTGTGTTGCGCCTTGTTTCCGTTGTGTTGTGGCGATTTCGTTGTGTTGCGCCTTGTTTCCGTTGTGTTGTGGTTTAATTTTGTACGGCTGCACTACTGGGCCACCGTACTTTACAACACTCAAGGTGAACCAAAGTGCTTTCCAAATTTTTTTTTATTTTTTTTTAAATATAAATAAATAAATAAATAAAAATAAAAAAAGTTAAGTACATTTTGGGTCACCTGTCATTCTTACAGTTTAATTTCATGACAAGAATTAGGGCATATAAGGTCAGGATTTTACCAGGTAGACCTACGTGTAAAGACTCAAATCATCTGACTTAGATATACTATAATAATACACATTTAGAAATCAGATATTTACTGTACTACTTATGCTTTTAATTTAACTTAATTCAATCCATAGGTGGGAAAAAAAACTCATCTCCCCAAGTCCCAAAAAAAAGTTAGAGAGACAAACATTAACATGAATTTGCTTGAATTTAACATGCTTGTTTGCAAATGTGATGACAAACGCATAGCTCGCCCTTTTCAGGCCTGTTATTACACTCCCAAGATCTGTTTGTTAGGACAGATGGTCTGGAGCGTCTCTCGGCTGAAGGGAAAAAAAAGGGTTGCAAAGTTACAAAGTTAAGACAAGGATTCCTGTCAAAGCTGAGCGCACATGACCCAGTGTTTAGGCCTGGATATACAGGAGGCAGAACAATGTTGGAAAGCTGCTGATTTCCCATGGAGAAAAGCCAGATTGCTATCGGTAACAAATCATTTTGTTCAGATCATTCTGATGATATAAATGTTGGTGCATTAATCTTAATGGATATTATAGGCCTGGCTATGTTGTAAAGCCCAGCGGTGGGTCTTGCCCTCCATTATGAAAGCTATTGATGTGTTTTGCTACCATGAGGACGTGCAGGCTGGTATTGTGCTAGTTTTGGCCAATATTTTATTGCTTTTAAAGCTTCGGCTTCCTTCCTCGGATGAAGTATTACAACTACTGTTTGTTACTGAGCCAAGAAATCACAGGTAACAGGGGCCATTCACCATCCGCCAGAAGGAGGGGTTGTGCACTTCACGGAGAATTGACTTTATATTGAGTCTCATAAAACACTGCGACCTTCTCAAAGACGTTACTATGGAAGCAAATAAATAGATGTGTTTTTCCCCGTCCTTTTCTGGAGTCAGAACCGAGATGGTCACCATCCAGCCTGCATCTCTTTTGGCAAAGGATCGTTGGTATGTTTGGAAAAATACTCCACAGAGGGTTTTTGGGTCATTAATAAAGCCTAATTGCAGCTAACCTAGCTGTTATCGGCTTCTCCTTAAACAAGCAATTTGCTATGAAATTTGAGATCCTGCACTCGTTTATGCTGTGTTGGTCAGTTCAGCGTTTATATAAACACTTTATAAATCCTTCATATGAAGACGTGCGAGCCTGCGGCCGGCCTCTGTTGCCTGCAGCTCTTTCTTCATGCTTATTTTAAAATGAGGCCATCTCAGATGTTTCTTATAGTTTATTGAGGAACCACAAAAAAAAAAAAAAAAAAAGAACAAAAAAAGGTCCTGGATTGCGATTTCTTGATTTGGACGTTAGAGTTATTGCCTTTGTCTGCGCTAAGCAAAATATACATGTTTCATTTCTAGGGGAAAGTTGAGAGAGACTGCCAACGACACTGAAAATTAGGGCTTCGTTTAGCAGGAAATTACAAATCCGCCTTTCAGACGACGGCATCCTACCTGTACATCACTCGGTAAAGAACTGGAGGAGATCGGTCACGGGCACGAACGATGACAGTGTCAACTTTGGCCGTTTATTTCTCATTTACTTTACGAATGACGTTCTGAATAACATCTATGTTATTATATGTCGTGCAAATGACATCATTAAGGGGATGGTTTCACTCACAAAATTGAATATTTGATTAAGGGTCAGGGATGTACAGTAATAAAGGTGGTTATTTTTTCCATTGCTCTACAAAATTGCTAATTTTAACTATTTTCCTGCCATTGACAACATTTGCGCTGCCTTCTGTGTTTGCACTCTGGGCACTATTAAGCATCTTCAACAAGCAATAAAAGCATTGCTTATGCATGTTGCAATCTTTTAAAGAAACACTATTTTTGTTCTGAGTGTTGCTTTTCTTGACACTAAATTGTCATGTGGTGTAATCAAGTAAAAAACCAAGGTGTATATTTTTACCTTGAACACATGTGAGGGTACACATCTTAATCATTATTTCAACGTGTTTCAAATATATTTAATAGTGCTGTCAACATTAACACATGCAATGAATTTGTTCCAGTTTAGCGCGTTAAAAATATTTAACGCAATTAACATGCAGCATCTGTTTTTTCTGTCATCCTTTGGCTAGCATTACATTATATGATCACGCTTTTATTCATACAAATGCTTTTAAACCATTCAAGTGACAAGACCAAAGAGAACGCACTGTCGGGCAATGTCCTGATGACACACACGACCAAACAATGAACAAACAATAATTATGTCAAAATGTCAGTTTTGTTGAGTATTCTCATAAGACCATCTTAAATGAGTGAAATAAAATCTTAAATGAACTTAAAGAGTCATGAGGAAATGAGATGTGTGTGACAGCATCAGATAAACATCATGTTCAGAGGCGGCAGATCTTAAAGTGACAGCAGCCAATAATGCTGTGTGTCATTAATGTTCATCACAGAACAAAGGGAACAGAGAAAAGTGTAGCTTTAATAGGGAATCGATATCTATATTTATTTAATTAATATGCATGCAGACTGTTTAATTACTTTATTTAATTTATGTATATTTCCTACCCGTACACAGATAAATATGACATTTATTATGGGTTTATTTGAGGATTTGAGGATTGTTTTAAGCTCTTTTAAACTTTCAAATAAAAGTAGTTATATATTTTTAAACCTAATAAATGTAAAAAAAAATTAAAAAAAAAAGCTTTCAATTATACTGTAATGTTGTTTAAAAGTGTGTGTGGGGGGGGGGGGCAGTATGAGTATCATTGGTACTGGCCTTTATCCATTAAAAGATTCCATTACAACAAAAATTATACTGTATTTATATTGTTTCTACATTAATTTGGAGATTAGCTGTGAAATTATTACATTATAAAATATATTAAAAACTTAATTCTAATTAAAAAATATATTGCGATAAAAAAGTGGGATTAATCCAGTTAATTTTTTAATCGATTGACAGCACTAATATTTAAGGTAAAAATCTTTTTTCAACAAATGTTGTGAATTATTCATTCGTAATGTTTTTGGCAATTCTCACCATTAACCTCGCCATGTCATAAAAGAATTAGAACATTTTTAAGAGACCTGTTGACCTAGACACAATCATTATTCTTATTATATATTATATTATCATGTTACACAATAATATATATATATATATATATATATATATATATATATATATATATATATATATATATATATATATATATATATATATTATAATAATATATTATAATTATAATAATATTAAGAAGTAGGCATAATAATCAAAAATTCATTTTAACAAAAATGAAAACATACTCTTTATAAAAGTCGTATGTATGAATTGCATTTGAACTTATTTTTGAATAAATTAATGGGAGGACAAAAAAATGAGCAGTGACCCCTTAAAAAAACACACGGTGGACGTGCTCAGATCATCATTCACTCCAGAGCTGCGTCCTCAATCCTCATTTGAGGCTGGGAGTTTGACGAGGATCCAAGAGAATACAACACATGGCATATAAACTACAGGCCAGCCGACAAGGGACCCATCCGAAAATCAGCGCTACATCAGGGCCGTAACCGTGAGAGGAGATGAAAAATGAAAAGTTTTACAGCCTATGTCTTCCATATGAGGGCCGCAACCCCTCCGCCCGAGGCATGATGGACGCCTGCAGCTGTGGGACGCGCTAGGAGAGATGATTTGCATAGCCATTGGTCAACAGCTGCTGATGTCATTAAGGGTCTATTTATCCGTTCCCCTACCGGTCTTTGTTGACCAGACCCAAAAAGTTGCATTTCTAAACTGGTTTGCTTCTGCAGGTCTAATGCTGCCTTCAGGTGTAAAGGGAATTATTTTCAAATGCAACCTAGTTCAATTGGACATGAACTCTCAAGTCTTATTATTTAAAAAAAAAAAAAAAAAAAAAAAAAAAAGTAGTGTCTACAATTGAAAATTTTCTAGTAACTGATCATATCAAAAATTTTCAGTTGGCTGAATTGAAATTCGGTGAATTGATGCAATATAATTCACAAAAATTCAATTCACAGAAATCCAACTTAAAAATTTAGATGTGATCAGTCACTTGAAAATTTTCATTTGGAGACCTGAATTTTTTTTACAGTGTGGGAATCATTTTGAAAGTTCCCAAGTTGGGCGTGCTATAAACTTTAAACATGGCGGAGGGGAGAAAGTTTTTCCACAACAGCTACATCGCCTTGTCTTCTTGTTAAAGTATATATTTACACATGAATAACCATTTGAAGCATGTTTTACAGAAAAAATAGCATGTATTTGACTGAAATGTCTAGATATAGCATGATACATTTTTGTGTTGCGATCTGTTCTGACCACAGGTTGAAAATCCAAATGCAGCAAAAGATCAGAACCACAGGGCAAGTAATCCAAATATAAACCAAGTCCAAACCAGGAAGAAGTAGTGATGGGCGATTTCAAATCAGGGGGTCAGAGCGTGTATCAAACTGCAGAAGTCATATTAATAATATTAATAAATGAGGCTTCGTTACGTCACAACTGTTTCGAAACATTTCAATGCTTCACCGCTTCAAATGGGATCGCCCCCCACCCCCACCCCCCACCCCCCAGCGCGCGAAACATTGAACAAGGACCTGATCTCTGAGCAGTTTTATACATTTTTACACTGTAACGGGGTTCATGGATATGGGAAGAAGGAGGCTGGACCGGCGAACATTTCAAAAAGTCTTTAATAAATAGATAAAGTAAAAACATAGGCAGCCACTCTTGGACGACTGCCACCCACACACAATAAAACATAAACAAAGCATAACATTAAATCCAGGCCTGGTCCTCTCTCGCCCTTCACTGTCGTCGCTCCTTGTTTTATGCTGCTCTCCACATACATGTTTTAGGGTACGACACCGTTTTCAACTGAAAACTTTTAGGGCCCTATTTTAACGATCTGAGCACATGGTCTGAGGCTCATGGCGCAGGTGCACTTTTGCTAGTTTAATGGCAGAAAAAAGCAGTCTGTGCACCCGGTGCATGGTCTAAAAGGATTGTCCCTCGTCTCTTAGGGTTTATCATTAAAGCGGTGGTTCTGTGTTTTTTTTCTAGGCTTGGTTGTGTTTATGTGGCGCAGTATAACATGTCTTAGGGTGTACTCACACTAGCCAGTTTGAACCGTGCCCTAGTGCGTTTGACTACCAAAGCGCGGTTCGTTTGACTAGTGTGAGTGCTCCGAACCGTGCCCGGGCACGACTCGATTAGCCGGCCCTGGCCCGCTTGGAAGAGGTGGGCCAGAGCACGGTTCAGTTGGACTCGGGCGCGGTGCGCATGCAGTGTGAGTGCTAACCGTGCTGGAGTCCGTAATCAAAGCTGCAAAGGCCTTGCTGCACTTCAGCTGGTACCTTGCTGGTACCGAGCAGCACGATTACGTGAAAATTTTCGCACCACAAAGGTGACACATCTGTTTAACAACAGGCTGTGAGAGGGCTGTGGACCACTGGGGACAAAACGACACAAAATTATCCACAAAGAAAACAAAGCGATGGACTCCATTGTGTTCAGAGAGCGCCGCTATTCCTGTTTATCCCAAACCCGTCGCACCATAATGACCTAAGCGTGCTCCGGCACGAACGCTGAAACCCTATGTGAGTGCAGGCCAGTAGGGGAGTGGAAAGGGGGGACAATCGTACTCGGGCCGATTCATGGCAACCGTGCCTAGTGTGAGTACACCCTTAATGAGTCATGGCTGTGTTTTGGGCATAACCTGCAATAAACCTTTCAGAGTCTCATCTCCCTTTCCCTTTAAAAGCCAGTTGTGCTCACACCATGAGCGGATTCACTATTTACATGCGAGTGGAAAGACTGAACACTTCTCCAGAGAGGAATCCTTTTATTTTTAATATTTAAAAATGTGTGTGTGCTGCTGCGTGTCCCTGTGTGTTTAATAATCAGAGTATACGCACGTTGTGCACCTATAGGCTCATATCACTAACACACTCTTTAAATAACACAGAAATACTGCACTACTGACTTTAGAGCAAGTGTGTGTTGGTCAATGGTCAGTAGTTTTCAGTTCCTCACAATAGCAACGCTCCAACAATGCTCCTGAACACACCTGGATTAGACCAGACGCCCACACAGATGGACACGAGTGGATTTGCTATATTAACAACGTGGTGCAGGACATGAAAATGATAACTTTCAAGGTTTTGACAATGTAAACAACAGAAATGTAAATCTGTGAAAATGCTGACGTCATGCGCAACTACTGGTTTGGCATACCAACCCGATCACATGTAAATGCGTATAAATAGTATGAGTGTGTAATGTCATGGAATGTATACACCAAAACTCATTTTGGCGTGCATATAATACGCACTTTATGGCGTGTATATGACACGCTCTTGGGTAGGATGGGGTGGGTGGTTTGTATGTATAATATGCCTTAAAGTATGTATCATATGCACGCTAAAAACAGACAAAACAAGACTATTTAGGCTCATTTTCGTGAGATCTGTGAGAAAGGGTATTGTTTTGACAACGTTGTCTTCTGTTTTTAGTGCATCGTTGTTGTGTAAAAAATACCCTCAATTAGACATTAGTATAATCAAATAGAATAATAGTAGTTAATAGTCTCATATTGGCCTGTTTAGCTGAGTAAATCCGTGGAACAAACCAAACAAGCCATCGAAATATATATTTTTTTTAAATAACATACATATACTTGATATATAATCGTATTTGATGATTAGTTAGTTGTCTTTGATAGATTTAACTTTCAATAAAACATGTCCAATGGTTTTGGAAAAACTGCATCTTTGGCCTTGCATTTCCACTGGTCTGACCAGTAGGGGTCACCAGTGTGTGGCGTTTCAAACACTTCGAAACTGTTCGAATCAACGCTGGGTCAACGCTCTTTCTGGTGGAGATCGTTGGCACTCCACCTGGTGGTTGTGACAGTTTGTCAACGAACTTTACATTTTGGCTTTAATAAGACTTCCTCTAGAAATCAGCAAGAATAAACCTGGTGTCCTCCATAACAGTGCTCGACAATGTCAAGATGATTGAGATGATCAATCAAATCAAAGAAGGTGTGTTTTACTGTTCACAGAAACCGAACGCGAAATCAATTACAGTTTTTAACAGTAAAAGCGTGTGAGATAAGATGCAAGTTGCACAACATGTATTATTTCCCAGACGGCAGCATAGTGTCGGCCCAGATCCGGGCCACATCTGGTACATGTGGATTCACGCGCGCCAGATGTGGACTGGATCTGGGTGGACACTATGTTGCCGTCTGGGTTGACTCTAACGCCAATAATACCGAGTGAAGCAAAAGTACCCAACATTTTTGTCAATTTTCACCATTTAAAAATAAAATATATAGGCTATCATTTACATGATTCATGTAATGCATCATTGAATTTGATGAGATATTGTATGTGTGCATATTTTAAAATACAGTTCACATTGATTACTTTACAAAAATTGTTCTTCTTCTGTTCTTCTTTCATTTTCAGAATGCATTTCATTAATTCCTTTAAATAAAATGACCATTACCATTTATTTAAAAGACCCCTCCCCAAAAAAACAAACCCAATGACTACAGTCTTGCTTCTGTAAACTCCCATAATTATCTTTCAGTGTTGGACAAGCTTCTTTCCTCGAGGGGAAAAACGTACTGTATTTAATATCTCAATTACGATAGGCAGGATTCCAGATCTCGGTTAGAAACCGGTCTTGCATCACTGAAACGAGACGAAGTGTAAACTTCTGACCGCATTGTGAAAGCACCATTTACCGAAGGGAATGAGATTGAAGATTGTTTGCAACCGGTGAACTTTTTCTGTGGATGACATAAACGTACAAAAAAAAACTGCAACGATAGTCCCTCAGAAAGGGTCAGAGAAAATGGCCCCTATTATAAGAGAAGATTTACTGTGGGCAAAGCTCATTAGACTCAAGAAACTAGTGGAGACACAATGAATAATGGCTTGCCTCGGTATGTTTGTGCAGTCCTCTTTAATCTGTGTCACTGTGCCCGCTGTGCTGTGGATGTTGGCGCGTTTCCCGCTGGATAACTGACAGTGCCCACCCTACGCCCTTCTACTGTGCCCTACTCACCCAGCCTGAACCCATTCCTTCTCTAAAGCGCTCGACCTGACCTGGCACAGCCGACATTTAGCAGCAACTGCCGCCACCCGTCCGCCTCGATAATTACCCACAAAATGAGAAACAGGAAAATGTAATAACTCAGACTGGTGATAATGAAATAAAACTGTGAAGAAGAAAAAAACACCACTCTGCATTTCAGCGATCAGGAATATCATCTGAGCTGCAATAATTTCCCAGATGAAGTAGTGTCTAGCCTCTGGAACGGTAAGGTGAGGCTTGGGAGTGGGAAATGAAGCCGAGACTATGACTTTTGGCCCAGGAGCCATTTCTTTCTTTCTTTCTTTCTTTCTTTCTTTCTTTCTTTCTTTCTTTCTTTCTTTCTTTCTTTCTTTCTTTCTTTCTTTCTTTCTTTCTTTCTTTCTTTCTTTCTTTGGTCAAAATGTTCATGGCCGTAAACAGGCCTAAATCAATTAGTATTTTCTTAAGTAGGACTAAAGCACAAGTTTGACTGCAAACATTTAATAGCATTGGTTCCAGCATTGT
The DNA here is from genome assembly GCF_024679245.1 of Pseudorasbora parva. Lineage (NCBI taxonomy): Eukaryota > Metazoa > Chordata > Actinopteri > Cypriniformes > Gobionidae > Pseudorasbora > Pseudorasbora parva. The sequence goes on from NC_090192.1 coordinate 3,655,013, forward strand.
AATATTGCATACAACACATGTATGCAATATTACAAATTGCATACATGTGAGTATACATATATAATTGTAAATGTACTCTTTGTAGTCATGCTGGCTTCATGCGGTTTCAATATTGTTGGGGTTTTTTTTATACAAAGTGTCAAGTGGTGTAAGTAACCAAATAAAAAGTTACATATTTTCATGTGACTATACATTTGATTAATACATCTTTTTATGTTTTTTATAAAAACAATTATAGATATTATATAAAATTAACACAAAATTAACTTTAATACAGAAATTAAAAACATGCTCCTCATTGAAGTTGAATATTAAATAAATTGATAGAGAGGACAAAATGACTGTCATGTCATTGACCCTAAACCCAAAGGTGAAGCACAAATCTGAAAACAAAACAAACAGCATCTGTATCATTATTATGTCTCCAAACCGGAATGAACATCGAGTCAACATCGCACCTAATCCGTAACCTCCTGGAAATCTAGAAGCCTTTCCACCAAACCGAAGCACATCGGCTTAATTTACTTCTATTCTCAGCCGACTCCCTGGCTGTTTTCACAGGGACATCGCTGCAGGACTCTCATTTCATACTGCGCCTGCCAGCTGACTCATGAAAAATACACAGCAACGCGCTCCAGTGTCTCGTTGCATTTAGCACTTACACTAACCAAACCCCATTGTTATTTTAGCTCAACACTGAGGAATATGCTGAATGCCTCTTCTGAGCACCTTGCTTGTTTTTTAAAGGAGCAGCCCTCCTGCGTTTCTATTTATGTTTCGAAAATGAGCTCTTCCCTATACTGTATATAATGGCTCAGGACCTGGAGAACAAGGCCACAAACTTGACATGTTCAGTGGAAAGACACAGATTCACTCATACAAAATAACTGATCAATAATGTGCAATATGTTCCCCATGCTCTGGTAAATGTATCATTCCTCATTCACTAATATATATATATATATACACACACACCTAAAGGATTATTAGGAACACCTGTTCAATTTCTCATTAATGCAATTATCTAATCAACCAATCACATGGCAGTTGCTTCAATACATTTAGGGGTGTGGTCCTGGTCAAGACAATCTCCTGAACTCTAAACTGAATGTCAGAATGGGAAAGAAAGGTGATTTAAGCAATTTTGAGCGTGGCATGGTTGTTGGTGCCAGACGGGCCGGTCTGAGTATTTCACAATCTGCTCAATTGCTGGGATTTTCACACACAACCATTTCTAGGGTTTACAAAGCATGGTGTGAAAAGGAAAAAAAAAAGGTATGCAGCAGTCCTGTGGGCGAAGATGCCTTGTTGATGCTCGAGGTCAGAGGAGAATGGGCCGACTGATTCAAGCTGATAGAAGAGCAACTTTGACTGAAATAACCACTCATTGCAACCGAGGTATGCAGCAAAGCATTTATGAAGCCACAACACACACAACCTTGAGTCGGATGAGCTACAACAGCAGAAGACCCCACCGGGTACCACTCATCTCCACTACAAATAGGAAAAAAGGGCTACAATTTG